>NW_027512925.1:505000-737500 GCF_048772815.1 Callospermophilus lateralis
GTTAGCCCACTGGAACTGGGAGTGGGACAGGCTCTGCGTGCCTTCCTTCCTGGATCCCAGGTTCAGAGAATTCCATCACCAAGGAAGTGAAGTGAGGTCACTTCTTTCAGGAACAGAATATGCTCACTGCCTTGGTAACCACTTTGTGCTAACAGTTGCTTCCAGGGTTCCCATGAGATGGAGGCTGCCCCAACATCCTGTGACACATTCAGAAGTTAGAATAGTATATCAACCATAGGCACCAGGGAACAGCTCTCCACAGAGGCCTGGTTCAGTCCATCTTCTCTTTATTAAGAAGAGAGAGGCTGATTCAGACCATCAATTAATCCTGACCAGGTTGTTTGCCATGGAAGATGACTATTGCTCTCTCAGGTCCTACATAGCTGCCTATATCTTCTGCAAGGATCATTTCTCCATGGATCTTTGATGTTCTCAGCAGGTGGAAGATCATCTACATTCCTATATTGTAAGACCCACACTGTCCCAGCTCTTAAGTAAGTTATACTGAGGTAACAGTGTATGGTTAGGGTTAATAACTTGTTCAATTTGGGTTACAAATAATTCTGCGGGATGAATAATGGTATTGGCAAAACATCGCATATATACACACACACACACACACACAAACACAGACATTAAAAAGTAGCAATATATATGCCAATCAAAATTCATCATGAAATATATATCATAAAGATGCAAAAACATTCATTTTAGTGAACATGGGTTTATGTATAATGTTGTTCCACTGGGAAGCTCACCCATAGGTTGAATTTTCAGTTCCAACAGCGTTTAGGAGGAGTGATCACTTCTCACAGTTTGTATCTGCTAAGTCATATATCTTACAAGGATGTACGTGTGATACCTTGTAGGATTCTATTTGTGCATATAAAAATACATGTGCTGAATAGGCTCCAGAGAATGGGAGACCGTAATTCACATATTTGTTAACTTTAAAACACATTGAGAACTATTTCAATTAAATATTGAATAAATTTATAACACCTACCCTTTATCATGCAAAAGGCAAGTCCAACTCTGAACTACAAGTATTTATGTACTGTTTGGGTTACTTTCTTCCATCATATTAGGATTAGTAGTCAGAGTCTAGTAGAATATGGGTTAGTGTCAGGGATTCAGAATTTCAAATGGAAAAAAGGAAAATTAATCTTCCAACTCTCATCCAGAACAATGCCTTGTCATTACCTTCACCCCAAGGAAGACACAATTAGAGTAGAAGAGTTACAAAATCTGTGATTACATTTCTGGAATCGAAAATGCTCAGGAGTGCACAAACTTGGAGGTGGTATAGGAGTTTCCAAAAGTAAGGACAGGGTACACACTCCACAAACATGAAGCTCTGCTTGCCTAAAACTTTTTGAGAAACTGCCAGTGAAGTTGGGCACTGAAATATAGGTTGTTGTCAGGAGTTAAGCTTCCTTTGTAGTGAGACCCTCAAAGCTGGGTCTTCATCTATGTGACCTGGAGGACATCGTTTCCTATTTTCCAATGAACACGAGGCAGCAGTGCTCAATTCTCTCTTTGTAGGTAAACTGTGTCTCCCTGTGTGGACTGTGAAACAATTTGGTCATCCTCCACTTTTCGTGGTGTTTCTTGCTGCTGCACTTGGAGTTTGGTTCATGCTTCACAAAATACAAGGAGTTCAACTGGGAAACAGTGCTTGAGGTATTTCTGTCACGTGTGGTGGGTCAGGGTCTGCAAGAAAATTCACCAACCAGGCTTCTATCTCTCAAAGATTGCCCCCTTGTCCATAGCAACCTGATTCTGAACATTGCCCTGAAACTACGCCATATAACAAGATGCCTTTACATATAAGGGTCTGATGTCTGCACTCTGTCAGTTACAAGCCATTTGGAAGCCAATGGCAGATCCAAATGGCCCCACCATGATGTTTTATCACACACCTGTCCACCACTGCTCTAGGCCCACTACTCAGCAGGCTCCAAAATACTGGCATCTCTGTTCTAAACAATTTTCATGAAACCCTGTCAATCAAGGCACTGTCTGGTACACTCATGGTAAGCAACAGGACATCGAAAGTTTCTGCAGTTCCACCTGGTCATTTAAAATTCAAAAATTTCGTGGTATTTATCTACCATTTTTCAAGGATGACTTTGGATGCACAATTATTCAGGAACCATTAAATGTTGAGAAAGTTCATTTCAAAGAAAATTCTAGAGAACTCTCACAGGCAAGGCTTTCCAAAGAGTGGACAAAAGGTCACTTGAAGCCAGGACCATTGAGATCTACAATGTGAGGTCCTATGTCTTTTGACTCTCAACTATGGCTGCCAAGTCTTTCAGAATAAAATCATGTGATATCCAGGCTGAGATTCCCAGTTCTTTGTGGAAAGCCACCCTGGTCCTAGGTCTCAGGTTCCAAGGGCGACTCTCATGTGTGGCCTCCTAAAATCCCAACACAATTCATGGCAATTCTTCTCTGAGATCAGTTTCAGATCTCAGTCTCTAAGTGGAAACACACCAGAGTTCAAGCCCAGTTGACCCAGTCATCTCTTCCAACCGCCACACCAATGACCAGAATTAAAACCAAAACACTCCCACATGGCCCTCATTTTCTTCCATATAGACACTCATCATAACCTTGGCTGGAAGTTTTTATGAGGCACACAGCCCAAGACAAAGTCAAAATAAGTTCCCTTGCCCTTCATTTGTCTAAAGTCAGTGTTTCCTGGACAACGTTCCTGTGAACCAGGACTGATCAAAGAGGTCTGCCATTAATACTGTTCTGCTTTTCCAATTTGAGGCATACAGACTGTCGGGTATAGTTTCTTTATGTGATTTGCAGTCATGAGAAAACCCAAGCACCTATGGGCTAGCCTCTGCATGGCTTGAAGAACTCAGTTGACGCAAAGATTTCTGTTATCACTTGATGGAGATCAGGAACCTTACAGAGGAAGGCAAGAGACTTCATCACAATGACTTCTCTTTTGGCCATTTTGGATTTGGATGCACACATGGGATCTTTCTTTAGATCCATCAGGTGCTGAGAATCTAAGCGATAATCTCACACTGCACTAAGAGGCTGATTCAGACATATCCCTTTGCAAAGCAATTAAGCCAGGAGCCACAGGTGATGCCCATTTATTTCCATTTGAAAACTGTTTTTTTCAGGCTTTGGAAATGTGTGGCTTTAGGCAAAGTCCTTCCTTTCATTCAGGGCAACAGAACAATAGGTAAGCAAAATACCAAAGCAGATTTTCTCCACTGAGACTTTCCTGGTCACACTGATATCTGAGTTTTCTGAGATATTCACCATTCTCTTCAGCTATCCAGTACATGGCCATGTCCCAGATTGTGGAGGAGATACATATCTTGAACACAAAACCATGAGCCTATGGGAGAGTGACCAGATTCAGGAAGATATCAGGAATGTAGGAAGGTAATAGGTGTTGCCCATCCATAAGGTAACCTGCAGTCCATTCATAAATTGGACAGGATGAATTCTGCGAAGAATTCTACTAGACAGGACACATCTATTGATGCATTCTCTTTTCTATTGTCTACAACCACAAATACAGTGGGATACCCAGACATAGAAACACTCACCTTCTCAAAGGACTTACTAGAAACAGTTGACTCCAAGCCAAACAAACCGACTTTCCTACATTTTCTCAAAACTTGAGACAAAAATCACAAACACACAAACACACACACACACACCCACAAAGGCACCTTCTTTCCCCAAATAGGTCTGTGACTATCCGGAGCGTCCTCTGACTGGTGGGCCATACTATGTTTCCCCGAAATGGGCTGTCCTATGTCAGATCTGGTCTTCTTGGCCAAAACTGTGAAGTTATCAGGAGCCAGCGGTGAGCCACTGCCTGTTTTCTCAGGTAAAGCCCCTATTCAGAGCTTTCCTGGCATTTGTCCATCTTCAATTTAGTAGTTGCCAAGAAAGACTTACTCTATCCTTCTTAAATCCAAAAATTTGAGACCACTGGGACTTAGACTGGGACTGCTTCAGGGTGCCTGGCTTCCTGGATTCCAAGTTCAGAGTGTTCCATCAACAAGAAAGTGACATGGGTCACTTCGTCTAGAACTGAATGAGGTCACTGCCTTGGCAACCACTTTGTCCTAACAGTTGCTTCCAAGGGTCCATGAGATGGATCCTGCCCCTACTTCCTATGACACTTTCACAAGTTAGAATGGAATATCAACCATAGGCACCCAGGAACAGCTCTCCACACAAGCCTGGTTTGGTCCATCTTCTCTACATTAACAAGAGAGAGACTGCTTCAGACACACCCCTTCATCCTGACCTGTTTGGTTTTTTTTTGTCATGAAAGATGACTTTCGCACTCTCAGGTCCATCATAGCTGCCTACATCTTCTTTAGGGATCATTTCTGCATGGACCTTTGAAGTTCTCCGGAAGTTGAAGATCTCCTACATTCCTGTATTGTAAGACCAACTCTGTCCCTGCTCTTCTGTAAAGTTAGATTAAGGGAACAGTGTTTGGTTACAGTTAATAACATGTTTGATTTGTGTTAGGATCATTCTGCTGGATGAATAATGGTATTGGGAACCTGCAATATTTATAAGATTATATAGGTGAAATATATGAATGAAAACAGAAATCTCGGTAACATTTGAAGCCCAGAAGGGCATTGGGTCCTTGATTGGGATACTTAGCTTTTAATTATGTTCTGCACAGATGTCTCAGATAAATCTATACACAATGGCATAAGATCTGATACCTTGGATGATTGAATGTTGAGGAGAACAACCATTCAAAGAGGGAGAGTCGGTAGGATTAGGAAGATAGTTGGTAGGATTATAAAAAAGTGTGAGTATAGCATTTGGACAAATAGTTCTTTAGCAATAGGTTTTCAGGTAGACAGAAAATGTAAATGTCAGCATATGTGAAGAGTCAGTCACAGTGATGAACTGGGGAAAATATGTAGGAAAGCAGATATCAATAGAGACATTAGGAAATCAGGCAAAGTATAAAGTGAGTGATAGCAAAAGACATTTTCAACAGGCTTGAGATTGAATATATAATCTTAGGAAGTAACAAATATGTAGTCACCAATAGGATTGACATTTGAGAGCATTAGGCAACCTGGACATGGGTTATTTTCATAATCCATACTCACATTCCATTTAGGCTTTGGAACAATCGTAAGTGTGACTTTGCATTTTGTGGCCAGAATATTACTGTGATAAAACGTATATGTAGATCAGGTGACATGAGTATTTCTTGCACCATTTCTTGGAGCAACATTTTGAAGGGGTATAAATTAGTATTGGGGGTACATATAGGTGTACCATGTATGTATGAATATAGAGATAATGCATGAATAGACCATACTGCGAATAAATAATATAACTTGTTCCAACTTTAAATAATGGATTGAATTGATATCTGAAAATACACAGGAATCATATATTGATATACATACATTCATTCCAACCAGTAATACATCTAATGGTAATATTACGGTTGTGGTTTATCACCAAGAGTGTGTGAATTTTGCTTCAAATTTGATTATGGAAATCGAAAATAATGTGTTTGGAAAGAAATCTCATGAAATGACCACTCAAAAACAAGGAGGAATACATATGTTCTGAAGCAGGAAGTGATTGAATATGTTACAAATTTCTTTAAATTTGTGAACTTGTGGATGAAATGTATATTCTATAATGTATAAAAACTGCAGAAATAGTAATGTACCAGTGTTTAATAAAAATGAACGTCAAAATACACATCATGTTCCATAGGAATCTACTTGCATTGATGTTAAAGTGGGTCAGCTACTGTAAAAATATAAGGATTTGTTTGCACCATTCAGTGAAGTAACTTTTTAGTACTAGAAAACAAATATGTATTTCAGGTGGATGAATATTTTTAAAATAATCTTATGAAAAGTTTAATATAAAACCACATACATGAACAAGAATGAATTTAGGGAGTGTATAATAGGACACATATATTTTATATTTTGAAAAATCTAGAGAGTATATATATATATATATATATATATATATATATATATATACACACACACACACACACAAAACACACACAGAGACATTAAATAGTAGCAATATATATGCCAATTAAAATTCATTGTGAAATATATATCATCCACAGATCCAAAATATTAATTTTACTGAACATGGATTTATGTATAATGTTTTTCAACTAAGAAGCTCACTCATAGTCTGAATTTTCAGTTCCAAAAGCATTAATGAGGAGTGATCTCTTCTCACACTTTGTATCTGCCAAGTTAGCCACCTCTCAAGAATATACGTGTGATACCAGGTAGGATTCTATATGTGCATATAAAAATACATGTGCTGAATAGGCTACAGAAAAATGGAGACAGGAATTCACATATGTGTTAACTTTAAAAACACATGCAGAACTATTTCAACAAAAATTGACAGGATTTATAACTCCTACCCTATATCATGCAAAAGGCAAACCAACTATCCACCATGCCTCCTCTGAAGTGCTAGTATTTCTATTCTGTTTGGGTTACTTTTCTCCATCATATTAGAATTAGTAGTCAGAGTCTAGTAGGGTATGGGTTAGTGTCAAAGATTCAGCATTTCGAATGGAAAATTGAACAATGAATCCAATGTGTATGTAAATATGTGCTACACAAAATTATTCCCACTCTCATCCAGAACAATGCCTTGACAATTCCTTCACCCCAAGTAAGACACAATTAGAGGAGAAGATTTAGAAAATCTGTGAATAAATTTGTGGAATGCAATATGCTCAGGAGCTCACAACCTTTGAAGTGGTAGAGTAGTTTCCAAAAGTATGGGACAGGGTAAAAACTCCACAAACATGGAGGTCTGCTGGCCTAGAGATTTCTAGAGAAACTGCCTGTGAGTTTGGGCACTTGAAAAATATGTTGTTGTCAGGAGCTTTAGCTTCCTTTCTAGGGAGACCATAAAAGCTTGGTCTGGATCTATGAGACCTGGAGGACATGGTTTCTTATTTCCCAATGTACATGAGGCAGCAGTGCTGAATTCTCTTTTTAGGTAAACTGTGGCCACTGGGGAATAAATGTGTGCCAGTGTGCACTGTGAAGCCATATGGTCATCTTCCATTTTCGTGGTGTTTCTTCCTGCTGCACTGGGTGTTTGGTATTTGCTTCACGAAATACAAAGAGTTCAACTGGGTCACAGTGCAAGAGGAAGTTCTGTCATGTATGGTTGGTCAGGTTTTGCATTAGGATCCAAGAACTAGGATCCTATCCTACATATCTTGCCCCCTTGACCATAGCACCCTGATTCTGAACAATGTCCTGAAACCTCTCCAAATAACAACTTGCCTTTACATGGAAGGTTCTGCTGGCTTCACCATGTCAGTCACAAGGCATTTGAAACCAATGGAAGATACACATGGCCCCACCACAGATGTTTTATCACATACCTGCCCACCACTGCTCTAACCTACTACTCAACAGAGTCCAACTTACTGGCATCTCTGTTCTACACCATTTACATGAAACCCAGTCAATCAAGGCACTGTCTGGTATATTCATGATCAGCAACAGGACATCAAAAGGTTTTCCAGTGCCACCTGGTGATGGGAAATTCAAAAATTTCATGGTATTTATCTAGCCATTTTTCAAGGATGAAGTTGGAGGCACTGTGAGTTTCAATTCTTTCAGGAACCATTAAATGGTTAGGAAGCTCATTTCAATGAAATCTCTGGAGAACACTCACAGGTAAGGCTTCCCAAAGAGTGGCCAAAAGATCATATGATGTTATGCCCATTTAGGTCTACAATGTGAGGTCCATATGAGTTTTGACTCTCAACTATGGGTGCCAAGTCTTTCAGAATAAAATTTGTGGTATCCTGGCTGAGAGGCTGAGTGCTCTGTGGAAAGCCACCCTGGGTCTAGAACTCAGTTTCCAAGGGCAACGCTCATGCCTGGCTTCCTAAAATCTCAACACTATTTATGGCAATACTTCTCTGAGGTCAGTTCCAGAATTCAGACTCTAAGAGAATCACACCAGAGTTCAAGAACATGTGGACCAAGTCATCTCTTCCAACCGCCACCCAAATGACCACAATTTAAACCAAAACACTCCAACGTGGCGCTCATCTTCTTCGATATAGACACTCACAATAACCTATGGCTGGAGTTTTCCATGAGGGGCACACCCCAAGACCGTGTCCAAAATAAGCTCTCTTACACCTAATTTGCCTAAATTCAGGGTGGCCTGGACACCCTTCTTGTGAACCAGGAGAGATTAAGTAGGCCTCCCGTTAATACTGCTCCGCTTCTTCAATTTGAGGCCAAATGACTGTGGGGTTTGGATTCTTTATGTGAATTGGAGTCTTGAGAAAACCCAAGCAAATATGGGCTAGCCTCTGCAGGGCTTTGAAGAACTCATTTGACCCAAAGGATCCCTAATCTGACTTGATGGAGGTCAGGAAAGTTACAGAGGAAGGCGAGAGACTTCATCCACAAGGACTGCTCTTTTGGCCATTTTGTTTTTGGATGTAAACATGGGATCTTTCTTTAGATCCATCAGGAGCTGAGAATCTAAGTCACAGCCTCACACAGGGTAAATAGGCTGATTCAGACACATCCTTTCCAAAGCAATTAAGCAAAGAGCCACAGGTAATGCCCATTCATTTCCATTTGAAAACTGTTTTCTTCAGGCTTCAAAAAGTGGTGGACTGAGGAAAAGACCTTCCTGACATTCAGGGCAACAGAAGAATAGGTAAACAAAAGGCCCCAAGCAGGGTTTCTCCACTGAGACTTTCCTGGTCACACTGATATCTGAGTTTTCTGAGATGCTCACCATTCCCTTCAGTACATGGTCATGTCACAGAGCTTCGAGGTTGTACATATCTTAAACAGAAAACCATGAACCTATTCTGGAGAGTGGCCAGAATTCAGGAATAAAACAGGAACTAAGGAAGATAGCAGGTGTTGCACATCAATAAGGCAAGCTGCAGTCCATTCATAAATAGGGCAGGATGAATGCTGTGAAGCTTTCTACTAGACAGGACATATTCATTGATGCATTCTCTTTTCTAATGTCTACAACCACGGACACAGTGGGATACACAGACATAGAAATTCTCACCTTGTCAAACGACTTACAAGAAACAGTTCACTCCAAACAAAACAAACTGCCTTTCATACCTATTCTCAGAACATGAGACAAAACCACAAACCCACACCCACACAACAAAGGCAGCTCCTTTCCCCAAGTAGGTCTGTGACTATCCGGAGTGTCCTCTGACTGGTGGGCCTTACTATGTTCCCTGGAAATAGCCTGTTCTGTCTCAGATCTGGTCTTTTTGGCCAACTCTGTGAAGTTGTCAGGAGCCAGCGGTGAGCCACTGCCTGCTTTCTCAGGAAAGGCCCCTCTTCATAGCTTTCCTTGCATTTGGCCATCCTTACATCAGTAGGTCCCAAGAAAGACTGAGTCTGTCCTTGGTAAATCAAAATAAGTTTGACCACTGGGACTGGGACTGGGACTGGCTCTGGGTGCCTGGCTTCCTGGATTCCAAGTTCAGAGAGTTCCATCACCAAGGAAGTTAGGTGTGGTCACTTCCTTTTGGAACTGAATGAGGTCACTGCCTTGGCAACAACTTTGTCTTAACAGTTGCTTCCAAGGTCACCATGAGAAGGATGCTGCTCCTACTTCCTGTGACACTTTCACAGGTCAGAGTGGTATGTCAACCATAGGCATGCAGGAGCAGCTCTCAACACATGCCTGCTTTGGTACACCTTCTCTACATTAAGAAGAGAGTGGCTGATTCAGACACATCCCTTCATCCTGAGCAGGTTGTTTGCCATGGAAGACTTTTGCTCTCTCAGGTCCTTCGTACTTGCCTACATCTTCTACAGGGATCATTTCTGCGTGGACCTTTGAGGTTTTCAGCAGGTGGAAGATCCTCTATAATTCTGTATTTTAATACCAATTCTGTCCCTGCTCTTCTGTAAAATTAGATTGAGAGAACAGTGTATGGTTAGGATTAATAACAGGTTCGATTTGGTTTAGAAAGGAAACTACACGGTTGAGCAAACAGGGTCCTAACGTTAGCAATAATATGAGGATTTTTAATGGACCGGCCATGGCAGATAAAAGCGTAGTTAATCAGGTCACTATGTGAACCAAGACTCAAAGCTCCCTTTTGGGGCCTCTGTCTCTCTTTGACGCTCTTCAAGTCGTTTTCTTAATTTACTCATAGATTCTTTTACAACTCCAGTATTGTCAGCATAAAAACAACATTCTTCCCTCAATGCAAGCAAAAAGGCACCTTTCTCTCATGAAGAGGAGGTCCAACACTCGCCTGCTTTGTAAAACAACTTCAGAAAGAGAGAGGTTAAAATTCCTGTAAAGCTGTGATGTCGGTTTTTAATGTCTTTAAACTTTGGCATATTTCTGCTTCTAATTGTGTCTTTGTTGTGTCTCATGGACTACCCCACCCCTTCAGCAACTATTATTTCTAATAGGATGGCTAAAGTGAGGGATACAGGTTCCCAGTGGAACCGGGTTGTATGCCCCCCTAGTTGATCTTTAAATGAACCTAAGTCATGATAGAGAACTCTGGAAAACATCTGCATCATTACATAATTAATCACATATATTGACCATTTTATGAAAACATAAATAATGTTAAAGTGTATAGAATTATACTGTTGTAGGGACGGACAAGGAAAGGGACCTAAGATAGCACCAAACACAGGAAAAGAGTCTTATTTGGTTGCATCCGGATTTAGAGGGCATTGCTTCTGTTGTAATCAATTAATCCCCTGAAGCCCAAGTTTCGGTAGTTTTAGAATTTGTACCCAACATGTAAGGGAAGTGGCTCAGAAGTTCACAGTCTGTAGAAATTCACAGAAATCAGTTTTTTTTTTGTTTTTGTTCCTCTGTTCTGGGCAAGTTAACTTTTCAAAGACACCTTGGAAAGGGAGAGCTTTTTTGTCTCTTTTTTTCTCCCTGCCAGCTGTCACCATGAAGCCCAATTGGTAACTTTTTTATCTTAGAAATCTAGCCATCTCTGTGAATCCCCAGCTCAAGGCCAGAGGCCTTGTTCACATATTTTGTGAAAATCTAGTAAGGCGGTGTCAAGCTTAGGGGTGGTGATTTTTTCAGCGAGTGGCCAAGTAGAACAGGGCAACACGAAAAGTGGAAGTTCATCTACATTGAACTCTTTCAGAGGGACTCTTTTGCTGAAAGACCTAATGTAAGCCTCGGTGAAGACTTCTGGAGAAGGTTATTTAAGACATATCTATGGACCTGGTACAGAGGGGGAAGACGGGGAAGGCGAGGCTGAGAGCAGCTCCGTGGATCTGAGAATGAGGAAGATGAGATTTAAAAGAATAATGGAAAAGGGGTTTGGGATTTTCCTAGAACAAAACTTGAGCAGTAGAACAGGTAGAGCAGAGGTGAAGATGGGAGTGAGTATTCCAAAAAGCCTGTGAGGGACTTTAAATTCTTAGTAACCTGTTTTCAGTGATGACAAAGCAACTTTAAAGGCTATTTTTATTACATCTTGGATAGGGGTCTGAGGGCTCTTCTCAGCTGGTTTGAGCTTTGGTTTAGCTTCTTAGAGGACTTGGTGGGACCTAGTGCAGGCACAGACAGAAAAAGAGAGGAGTGAGTGAGTGGAGGGGTACCTCGGTACCTGCTACCTCAGCAAGGGGGCAATGGTCTGAGAACTGGCGGAGGTTTGGGTTTTTGATGTAGTAATTGGAGGGAAGAAATCAGGTTGCTGAGGTGGGAGTGACAGCAGAGAGTCTAGAGCAGAAGGCTGAGGGTGAGGAACTATTGGAGAAGCATAGTACAGGATGTGAGTGAAGGAGGGAAAAGGATTCCACATAGGGGAATTTTCCCCTTTTGAGCACTTGCCGAAGTTAAAAATGTCACGCAGAATTTGAGGATCTAGAGAACCCTCTGGGGGCCATAGTTTTTGGTTGTCTAATTGGTTATATGGCCAATGCTGTGTACTGAATTTGATGAGGAGTTTGGGTTCCACCAGGCAGCCCCAGTATGCTCACATCCCCATGAATTACACAAGAAGTTGGCTTTCCCCCCACACAGCCATGGCTGTTTGTGGCTTTGATAGTCCGTCGGGCATATATAGTAATCTAGGCTAACCAACCTGAATCTGGCTCGCGTTTCCGTGCATCCATAATGTTTGTTTCAATTATCTATGGTATGGAAGGGATTTAATGGAACTTTAGTGGGATCCTCTTCATTGGGGTTATCTCAATAGGAAAGACCTATACCAAGCTGAAAAATGTCTGGGTGGAGAGATAGCCACCAGGTCCCTAAGGGGGCTGTATGCGAGATAGACCATACTTCTTGTCTAGTAGGATTTCAGATCAGCCTTCACTGCTGAACAGGCTGATGAGGGTTAGGAGTACTGGTGGCCAAGGGGAGAGTCTATAGTCTTGTCCACATAGCGAATACGCAATTTGAAATGGTTACCAGTTTTTTCCAGTTTCCAACCAGAGTCTGGACACAGCGAAGGCTTGAGATGAGAGGCATGGATCCAAAAAGTGATTCTGTCTACTTTTATGCCTGTAGGTGTTATAAGTAGCACCTGGTATGTTCCTTTCCAGCGGGGTTCTAGGGATAACACCTGATGTTGTCTTATGTTGATGAAGTCTCTTACTTGATATTGATGTGGAATCCCCTCGTCCCCAGGTTGGTAGGCAGTGGCCAGCTGTTTTCACAGTTATCACTGAGTTCTTTCAATGGCTTTAAGTCTGTCAAGCAAGGGGTGTGGAAGGGATTGTTAGGCCTTAGAGTTGGGGATTAGGTCCCTTACTGGATGATGGGCATCATAGAGAATTTCATAGGGGGTGAGGTTACACAAAGAAACTGAGGGAGTATTTCTCGCATGAAACAGTGCATAAGGCAGGAGCATAGTCCAATCTTTTATGCCGGTCTCTAAGCTTAATTTTGTTAAGGTCTGTTTAATGGTTCTATTTATTTTTTCTACCTCTCCTGAGCTCTGGGGTATATAAGCATAATGTAACTTACAATTAATCCACACCTGACTTACCTGGGCCATGAACACAAGTCCATTATTAGACCCTATTATCTTAGACAGACCGTATCTTGGAAAAATATCTTCCAGGATCTTCTTGAGAACCATTTGCGCCGTTTTTTTTTTTTTCTGTGTGTGTGTGTGTGTGTGTGTGTGTGTGTGTGTGTGTGTGTAAGGCTTCAATCCATCCTGATAATGTATCCACAAAGACTAGGAGATATTTAAGTCCATACCTTGCTGGCTTAATTTCAGTAATGTCCACTTCCCAGAATTGTCCTGGTCTGGTTCCTCGTAGGTGCTTTCGTCTAAGAAACTTGGAAGGGTAAGCATTAAACAATTGACTGACCCGACAGGCTTTTGTTACCAGTTCAATTATTTCCTTTCGCTGTGCGTCCGTTAGTGGAAAACTCTGTTCTTAATCCTACAGGAATGCCTGCAGTTTCTTTGAACCAAGGTGAGTGAGTTGATGTACATTTTTAACGTAGTGTAGGGCTTTCTGTAATTGCAGGCTGAGCTCAGTAAAGTTGAGGCGTTCAATGTCAGTGTCCTTAGATGTTATCTAAAACTTCCTGGTACTTAGGGGTCCATTGGAATTGGGCATCTCCCTTTAACAGCGGGTATAAAGGAGCAGCTAAGGACTCAAACCCATTTATCCATAACCTGCAAAACCCAGCAATCCCAAGAAACTCTTAGTTGTCTGCTGTAAGATGGGCTTGGTATCTGCTCAATGGTTTGTTTTCTGGGCTCAGTGAGCCATCGTTTACCGCCCCTAAGGAAATAGTCGAGGAAGATTACTTCTTGCTGGCAAATTGGGCAATTTTGGCCGAAGCTCTATACCCGAGTTGAGCAAGCTCGGATAATAGTGCTTGGGTCCCAGTTCAGTTTTCCTTGGTGTTGGATGCCAGTAGCAGGTGATCCACATATTGAAGCTGGGTGAATTCGGGGTGTGTAGTTCTGAAATTGTTGAGATCTCTGTGAAGGGCTTCATCAAAGAGAGTGGGGGAGTTTTTGAACCCCTCTGCGAGTCTAGTCCAAGTTAGTTGACTAGACTTTCCGGTTTCTGGGTCTACCCACCCAAAAGCAAACAGCAACTGACTATCTTTATGCAGAGGCAAGCAAAAAAAAGCTTGTTTTAAGTCCAGAACAGTATACCATTTCTGCTCAGGGTTCAGAGTGCAAAGCAGATTGAACAGATTAGGTACCGTGGGGTAAATGTCCTGCACTCTGTTGTTGATCTCTCTTAGGTCTTTAACAGGGTGATAGTCCCTGGTTCCTGGCTTTTTCTTCTAATAGCAGGGGAGTGTTCCAGGCCAATTGACAGGGCCTTAGGACCCCTAAGGCCAGATATTCCTGAATATAGGGCCTTATCCCATCTTTAGCTTTTTATGCTTAGAAGATATTATTTGACATTGATTGGGGAGGCTGAGGTTTTTAAATCCACTGTTATTGGAGGTTGTTTCACGGCCAGGCCTAACACAGCAGTTTTTGCCCATGCATCTCGGTAATCTGTTATCCATTTCTGGGGTAGCTTGCCTGTTTGATCAGCCTTGGGGGGTGTGAAGAGTGGACGTTCATCTTCTACTAATATAGTGAAAGCCGTGACTATAGGAGTTTTTACTGAAGGATTTAGAAATTTCATTTGGGGGCCTTCAGGGTTAAAAGTTATTTTGGCCCAGAGCTTGGTGAGCAGATCTCTGCCCATCAATGGGTGCGGGCATTCTGGGATTACTAGGAAGGAGTGATGGATTTTTCCTTTCCCCAGGTCCATGGTCCTCTTAGAAATCTAAGCCCGATATTTACTGCCGTTAGCCCATTGAACTACAGACCTTTTATTTGATAGACGGCCCAATGGGGCCTTAAGGGCTGAGTATACTGCTCCTGTATTCACTTCAAAGTTTACTGGGGTCCCCTACACTTCAAATCTTACCCTGAGCTAGGGGAAAGAATCTGAGCCCCAACTTTCTTAGTCATCCCCCAGAGTCAGAATGGCTGGCTGGCATGTCTGTCTCTTTATAGGGCACTCTTTGGCCCAGTGTCCTTTTTTTTTACAGTAGGCACATTGATCTGAGGCCAGGGTGGCCTGTGGCACGGGCCCAGGTATCGCTTCCTGTCACCTTATGTCTTAATTTCTGGCCTCTTTCTTGTTGTGACCAGGATCTTAGTCAATGCCTTAGTCTTTCTTTTGCTTCTCTCATCCTCCCTCTGCTCCCTTTCTTTTTCCCTGTTTCTCTCTTATAGTATACTTTTTCGGCTTCTCTGACTAAATCTCTCTTTTAACTTTTTTTTTTTTTTAATATCCATGGCAGCTTCAACAATTAAGGCCATCGTGACAGATGCCTTTTGATCTGCTGCCTGAGGATCGAAAGGAGTATATCTCTTATATGCCTCCATAATTCTCTCTAGAAACATAGAGGAAGATCCATCAGGCCTTTAAATAATTTCTCTTACCATGGCCAAATTAGTTGGTCACCTAGCGGCCCCTTGGATACCCGCAATTAGAGCCTGGCAATAATTGGACAGATGCTCCCTATCTTCAAAGGTGTTGGGGTCCCAGTTGGGTTGGTTAAAGGGGAAGGCAGCTTTTATTATGTTGGGAAGTTGTGTTGGTCGCCCATCAGGTCCGAGGATATTTTTTTCTAGCTTCCAGGAGGTTTTTCTCTCATTCCTCTGTCATGAAGAGAGTCCCTAGGAGTTGTTGGCAGTCATTCCAAGTAGGCAGGTGTGAAAACGTTGGCGAGTTCTCTGAGTTTTTTTAGCTGGGCCAGCTTCCTCCAGGGAAGGAGGCGCTGTGTGTGTCATGGGACAGTCATCTGGAGGGCGCTGGGCCATTCTGGCTTCCTCGAATGGTGGAGAGGCTGAGTCAGCAGCAGGGGAATTACTTACAGGGTTTTGGGGGTTGGGGGACAAGAGTAGAGGATAAGGACGAGTA
This sequence comes from Callospermophilus lateralis, assembly GCF_048772815.1. Taxonomy (NCBI): domain Eukaryota; kingdom Metazoa; phylum Chordata; class Mammalia; order Rodentia; family Sciuridae; genus Callospermophilus; species Callospermophilus lateralis. Next base: position 520,954 of record NW_027512925.1, read on the forward strand.
GAGTCTTGAGACTCAGGGAGAACAGAGGGTGGAGGTTGAGGAACAGAGAGTTTGAGAGATAGAATCATAGGGGAAGGAGTAGGAGTGGGTGCAGGGACAAGGAAAGGCTTCACCCATGGAGGAGGAGATTTGCAGAGGTCCTGACAAGTTAAGATATATGGCTATTGATCTGGATGTCTATGTGGCCCCGGCTGAAAGACAATATCTCAGACTTTTCAAATTAGTGCGAAGTAGAAACATCCTTCTAGAGGCCATCCGACTACAAAGGTGGGTTATTCTGAGACACAGAATCTGCCAGGTCTGGTGTTTTAATGAAAAAGAAAGATTGTGAGCCCTTAAGCAGACTTTGGTCCAGTGATTAAGGGTCAGGGACAGAGGCATTGAAGTGCTCTGTCCCATAATGAAATATACACAGACAGTGAAAGCAACAACACATGACACAGACAAGACAAGACAATAAAGACAGGCAATGGACGTCCAATACTGAGACCAGGACTGAGTAGCCGGCAAAACCTGATGGGCTGGCAATTCCGAATCTGAAAGAAAATATCACTGAGTCGAGGAGACTATGGTTCCTTGATTTCCCGAGTCCATCCCCCAGGGACATGGCCTGTGGCTCTGTGACATGTGTGTCAGCCACCGTGGGAGAGAGCTCACGCTCTTTACCAATAGCCATTTTGTCAAACCCTAACCTGAATCCTGAAACCAGAAAGAGGGGCCTTATTTACCCCCAGAGCATCCCGTTGGGGGTCTTTCATCTGCAGCTGCCGGATCTCGCTGGGGCCACCAGAAGTAAAGGTCGGGTGAGCATCGATGAAAGAGACCACCAAGAGACTGTCTAATGCAACAGCAAAGGGTTTATTGGGAGTCCGGCATGCAAGGGCTCAGAGCTCGCTTGAACAGAGCAGAGAGCCCTGAGAACAGCTTAAGAAGTGCTTATATATTTTCCTTGGAGAGGGCAGGGAGGGAAGTTTATTGATGGGTAAGGGCGAGTGGGCGGTTTGCGTGCAAATGGTTGATGGAGTACATTCTGCAGTTTGGCAGTTGGGGGCAGCACATTCTGGGAACAAGAAGAGCAAACAGTTCTCAAGATTTCAACAGTGTTTTATTAAGCATACAGAAAAACAGGAAGTGACAAGTACCTATTTTATTAACCTTTCAATATAAGTATGAAAACAGAAATCTAGGTTAGATTTGAAGCCCAGAAGTTCATTTGGCCCTTGATTGGTATACTTAGCTTTGAATTACGTTCCGTAGAGATGTCCCAGAAATATGGATATACAATGACACAGGACCTTGTACCTTCTCAGAGGTCAGTTCCAAAACACAGTCTCTAAGGGGAATCACACCAAAGTTCAAGACAAGATGGACTCAATTATCTCTACCAACCACCACACAAATGACCACAATTAAAACCAAAACACTCCCAAATGGCACTCATCTTCTTCCAAATAGACACTCTTCATAACTTCTGGCAGGAGGATTCCATGAGAGGCGCAGCACAAGACAGTGTCCCAAATAATCTCCCTTTCCCCTCATTTGCCAAAAGTCAGAGTGGCCTGGACACCCTTCCTGTGAACCAGGAGTGATCAAATATGCCTGCCATTAATACAGCTCTGTTCTTCAATTTGAGGCCTACTGACGGTGGGGTTTATATTCTTTATTTGAATTGGATTCATAAGAAAACCCAAGAACCTATGGGCTAGCATCTGCAAGGCTTTGAAGAACTCAATTGACCCAATGGATCCCTTTTCTCACTTGATTGAGGTCAGGAACCTTACAGAGGAATGCGAGAGACTTCATCAACAATGACTGATTTTTTGGCCATTTTGATTTTGGATCCACACATGGGATCTTTCTTTAGATCCATCAGGTGCTGATAATCTAAGCCACAGGCTCACACAGAGCCAAGAGGCTGATTCAGACACATCCCTTTACAATGCATTTAAGCAAAGAACCACAGGTGATGCCCATTCATTTCCGTTTGAAAACTGTTTTCTTCAGGCTTCACAAAAGCGTGGCCTGAGGCAAAGACCTTCCTGACATTCAGGGCAACAGAACAATAGGTAATCAAAAGGCCCTTCGCAGGGTTTCTCTACTGAGACTTTCTGGGTCACAGTGATATCTGACTTTTCTGAGATGCTTGCCATTCTCTTCAGCTGTCCAGTACATGTCCATGTCACAGTGCTTGGAGGTGGTACATATCGTGGATGCCAATGCATGAACCTATTCTGGAGAGTGGCTAGATTTCAGGAAGAAAACAGGAACTTAGGAAAATAGCAGGTGTTGCCCATCGATAAGGCAAGCCCTAGTGCATTCATAAATTGGGCAGGATGAATGCTGGGAAGCTTTCTACTTGACAGGAAACATCCATTGATGCATTCTTTTTTCTAATGTCTACAAGCACGGACACAGTGGGATACACAGACATAGAAACACTCGCCTTGTGAAACAACTTACTAGAAACAGTTCACTCCAAACCAAACAAACCGACTTTCCTGCCTATTCTCAGAACATGAGACAAAACCACAAACACACATCCACACCCACAAAGGCACCTCCTTCCCCAAGTAGGTCTCTCACTCTCCAGAGTATCCTCTGACTGCTGGGCCATACTATGTTCCCCCGATATGGCGTTTCCTGTCTCAGATCTGGTCTCCTTGTCCAACTCTGTGAAGTGGTCAGGAGCCAGCTGTGAGCCACTACCTACTTTTTCAGGAAAGGCCCCTCTTCAGAGAACTCCTGGCATTTGGCCATCCTCACATCAGTAGGTACCAAGAAAGACTGACTCTGTCCTTGCTAAATCGAAGCAAGTGAGACACTGGGACTGGGACTGAGACTGACTCTGTGTGCCTGGCTTCCTGGATCCCAAGTTCAGAGAGTTCCATTACCAAGGGATTGAAGTGAGGTCACATCCTTCAGGAACTGAATGAGGTCACTGCCTTGGCAACCACTTTGTCCAAACAGTTGCTTTCAAGCGTACCATGAGAAGGAGGCTTACCCTATTTTCTGTAGCACTTTCACAAATTAGAATGGTATATCAACCATAGGCACCAAGGAACCGCTCTCCACACAGGCCTGATTTGGTCCATCTTCTTTATATTTGGAAGAGAGCCTTTAGTCCAGGGAGCACTGCAGTGAACCTCTGCACTAAAACTATTAGCAAGCACCTGATGGAGGACGCCTCCATAGGTAAGTGGCTCCTTTATAACATCTGATATCTGGTTAAGGGAGATCTCTTCTGATGACAGAGATGTGGCACGGGGAGGCTCACATATACTTCTGTCCAGGACAGTAACGAGAATCTTTCTGTCCTCTGTTCTGTTCTGTAGGGAATTCCTCTGGAACTGTAGAGAGGTGCCGACGGGCACGCATGCGCTCCTACCCTGGAGCTTTAGCAAGATGTTGCACTCTTGCCCTGTTTCTGTGTTTAGGCGCTGGGTTTCTGTTTTTTTGTGTTCTGTGTTCTATTTTTTGGTTTTTTGTTTGTTTGTTTTTGTTCGTTTTGTTGTGTGATATTGGTGGTAAAAACTTAAGTATATTGGACATGAAAATCAGAAATAAAGAGATTAAGCCTGACACCCCTTTGGACTGTGTTTTAAGAAACTGCAATGAACTTTATCCCCCATTGTAAAGCAGGATGATAGAAGCCCCTAGCTGGCTGCCTGGAGCACACCCATTGCAGACGGCTATGCCTGCTGGGGACCTAAGAACTGAGTATCTCCCAGGTTAACAAGTGAAACTCCTTTAAAACCCCTTGTCCCTCCAGATAAAGAGAGTCACAACTTTGGCAGAGTCCCCTGTGTTTCTCCTTTTTAGCCAAGCAATAAAACTCCTTTTTTCTTTTTCTCAAAACCCAGTCCTCATTATTAAATTTGTATTAATTGGCTTCAAGGTCAGGAACCAAACTTTAAGTTACAAATCTTGTACCCCCCCTCCGCCCCGGAACTTTGTGAGAGCTATCTACTGAAATGTTAGGAGATAGAGCATGCTTGATGTGGAACTGAATCAGAGGAGCTAATCCTGTATGTAAAAGGGGAAACTGAGGGACTCCCAGCAGCTGCCAAAGCCCTGTTGATTCAGGGAATTACCTCCTTCCTTCCCTGCACTGTAAGGATTATGCCACCTCTGTCTTGTTAAAAAAAGAGAAAAAGAAAAAGGTGACACTAAATGCAGTAAAGTCACCATGGAGACACTTTATTTTACATTTCAGGTTGCCCTTCTGTGAAAACATCTGGTCCCCTCGTGGGGACATCTATGGTGCCACTGCTGTAGGAGATTTTTCTCTTATCTGCTCTGGTTTAAAAGGTTCTGTCTGACAGCCATAGTCTGAACCTCCTTTCTGTCTGTATTGTGTCTTAGTTTCTGGCCCTTTAAGACATCTGCAATAATGTGTTGATATTATAAATTGTTTTTGGGGAATGATCTTAGCTGAATGTGTGTCTAAATGATGATGTTTTATTTGAACAATCTGGTAACTGAATGGGTTTTTGAAGCATTGCACAATCTTGGAGTAAAAAGTCGGGTTTAGGTAATTGTTTAGTTTATGATTTCAGATAATTCATGCCAGAGAACTTAAATACTTAGGATGGATAACTGAAGAACTCTACTTCCAAGTTGGCAAGAAACTTCCCAATCATACGGTCTTTTTTTTTTTTTTCACCAATTTTGAATTGGGTAGCCTGGGAAAATGTCACTGTGTGTACCAGTGCATTAATTTGGACATAAATAGTAAATCATAGTATGGTGTCTGTTGACAAAACAAGATGTAAAGATATAAAATTTTGTGAATTGTATCTTAAACTTGTATCATAATTTTCAACATCTGAACCTGAAAATTATGGTTAAAATGCCTTAGTCCTGAGATGTCTGTTCAGAATAGCAGTTTTTTTCCTGCTCCTTCCAGACCTCAGCCATGACTTATGTTGAAATGCAAATGAAAGAAGCCTGCAAGCTTTGTAGGAGAGTGATTTGAGGTCTAAGGGAAAAAAAGGTTAATTGTATGTTATTTACTAATTACTGGCAAGTCATTTTTTCTAGGACTCTTATTTTTTTTCTTAGATACTTTATGTTTTTTGACCTCATGATTTTGAGCATACAGACCTAGGTTAATGTTTTTCTGATCAGTTCTATCTTTGACCAACTGTGGACTTTTTGAAACATTGCAATAAAGATTTCAACTACGAAAAGCTACAAGGCCTTTACTATTATTATGTGTGCACAAATTGTTATGTGTTGTATGTCTATATATACATATATCCGTATATCATATATATGATACACAAATTAACATATATAAGGAGCGCTCATAAAAAAATAGCGCTCGTAAAAACAAATTTTAAAAAAGTGGATCCAAAGATCTTTAATTCACGTGATTTAAATGTTTCAATTTAAATTGGATAAAGAGATAAAAACAAATGTCTTTAAATTTAAGCTTACAAAGTTTTCTAGGTGTTCAAACATCTAACAAAATATTAACATCTACAAAATGTCTAATATGCCTTGGCTCTAGTACCTTTCCTTCAACATAAAAATGGTTTACACTGTTCAATACATTTCTCTAACTTTTTGATAAATAAGTAAAGTAAATTTGATATGGGATTACTCATTCATGAGTACTTTTGTTAGATATCTGATTGATTTACTAAGATCTGTATTTTTTTAGTAAACTCTGTATAAGATTGTAAAAATCAGTCATGTGTTAATGAGACAAAAATTTCTTAAAACATAAGTTTACCCATAACATTGAATTTATTAAGATTTATGTTTTCTAGAGCAAGCAACCATAAAAATTAAACAACTGATTAAATAAAAACTGTTATTTTAGAGCACTGTACTGCCATTTCTTTAAAAGCCAAACTTGATTAATGTAGAAACATAAATGTAATTGTTATGCTATTAATGTTTTCATATCTTACAGGTATGGAAGTCTGTAAGGTAGAAACGTTTAAAGAGTATTATATCAAGCTGGTGCTCTGAAGTTGTGTGGTAAAAAATATATTGTGTATTTATTTACCTGTTATCAATAAGATATGTAAATTTTTATGTTACTTTTTACATTGGGGAACAATTTAAATGTATTTTTAAGTTAATTAGAGCCTAATCTTTGTAAAGGTTAAAAACTTTCAGCCTTTCTTTAATTCATGTTTTAAATGTGATATCATATGGTGTTAGCTAATGTTCATGTGACCTCAAACAATTTATTTAAACATTGTCAAATGATATTTAAAAATAAAGATCAGCTTTAGAAATAAAATAGTTAAGATTTATAAAGAGCCCTGCCTTTCCTGAGATAAGGCTGTGTGTCCCATCTTACTACATGTGAGAATGACTATGAAACGATTAGGTCAGATAATATTTCTTTAAAGTTATGTTAAAAAGTTTTTTTTTATTGTCAATATTCCTAGGATCTCAAACAGGGGATATAATGTATAACTCAGCCAAAAAATTCAGGGAAGATATTACACGAACTAAGTATTTTTACTTTTGTTAATTTTAGTTTGAAATTTTCTTATAAGTGATCTAAAGATTCCCTGTTAGTGTTTTACAAATGCGTTGCTATAAGAACACAACATGGGTTTATTCAAGATAATAAGTCATCAACTACAATACAGACAGAATAATACAGATCCCAATTAATAAAAAGGTAATTATAAAGTTATAGACATTAAAGCCCAGTACTCTTAATGTAAGGCTGTTAAAATTTATTTGCTGGATTTTTAAGATTAGGATTTAAAATGAATGTTAAATGAAAAGGGCCAAGAAAACCAATATTTGGCTCTTGCCCTCTGAGTCCAGTCTGAATCCAGGGAACAGGGGACTTCTCTAAAGAGCTTTGCAACTCTGGGCCACATAACCTCCTGATCAGGGAGATTAATGAGACCACTGGAGAACAGAAAGCCAATCAGTGCATTTGTTACAAAGAGGAGAGTCATCAGAGAAAGGAGACATCCCTGATGCTTCTGAGGGAAGCCAAATGGTCAAGCAAGACCTGGACCCACCTAGCGCAAATGGCACTAGCAGAACTGAGAATCTCCTCTCAAGTTTCCCCAGAATTGATTCCCACAAAAGCTCAGCTGACTGTTAACAATAGATAGAAACAAAAGTCAGTTTGACTGCTTCATCTTAAACACTTAGCAAAGACAGTTAAGACCAAAATACAGCCACTCCTGGGCATTTTAAATAATAATAATAATAATAATAATAATAATAATAATAATAATAATAATAAAATTTTAAGGTATGCACTTTATCTTATCCTCCCAAAATAAGTAAGACTGGAGGCTACAAAGAAGGATTCTCACACAGGAATGCCTAATACTTATAAAAAGAGACTATCAAGAAGAGCTGCCACAGGCAGAAGTTTTCAGTTTAAGACCTACAGATATTCCTAACCTACACAGGTAGGCTTGGTGTTTGCTAGTACGATTATCCAGCCCTGAGTAACAGAATTAAAGGTTTCTCTATTAGACGCAGAGGTCATACTAGTAAAAGGATTTTTACAAGATCAGATGACATTAAATTATTAAACTGTGTCTTATTGGGAGGGCCAACTGTAACACTTAAAGTTAAATATTAAGTTGACAGTCCTGATAATTGGGGATATTAAAGACTGGTGAGGGAATTTCTATACAGTGATATGTTCCAGCTGCTGCAACATTTATTCAGTACTCATGGTTTTTGTTTCACTCATAGAAGAATCCATTCACAGATGACTTTACAACCTGTTCTTCCCCAACCTGACTTCAAACCGAACTGACTTCTAAAGGGCAACTCATGTCTCTCAACTGACTTCTAATAGTCAACTCATGTCCCTCACGACGAGCCCACTCACGTCACCCTGTCTCAGGAGAGAAGAAGAAAAAATTAGTGATGCCACTCTTTTTACAACAATGGAGAGAAAGATAAATAGACTATCAATATAAATAATTAATTAAGTCAGGTAAAATCAGGGAGATCGGTTTTGGGTGAGTTGTAAAATTTTGGAGACTCTTATCTGAGGGATAAAAATTTCCTCAGTGTTCTTCCCATAATGTATCATAGATTTGAAAGGGACACAGAGAAAAGGGGGAAATTGTAGACCCAACCTGATCTTTTATTAAAATTGGGAGCCATCATGCCACAAAGCCATGAAAAGATAATTTTGGCTTTACCATAAATTACTTCAAATTCTGAACCTGCGTGGAATGCCTGCCCAAGTCTTGAACTCACGCATGCCCAGCTCTCTGACCAGATAGCAGCCCTCTCTGAAACTTTAGTGACACATCATAAATATTTGCCTTCTCTGGCCAGACAACAACCCTCTCTGAGGCTCTAATGGTCCTCATGAATTCTGATGTAGGGACAGCAAAAAAATTGTAAACTACCTTTAATGTGATGTTTATCAGAGTTCTGTTATCTGTAACCCCCCTTTTGTGTAACTTTCTGGGCTATAAAACTGGGCTGTAGGAAAGCTGGGGATGCTGTCTTGTTCCCACCATTTTGGGAGGGAGAGGCAGCACGGCCGGTGGAAATAATAAGCTTAATTTTATTTGATTTTAATTTGAGTCAGTGGTCTTTTCTAGCGTCCTGGTCTAACAGGTAAACACTCCAAAGACGTGGAGCTCTGCCGGCCTAAAGACTTCTTGAGAAACTTCCTCTGAGGTTGGGCACTTGAAATATATGTTGTTGTAAGGAGATTTAGCTTCCTTTCTAGTGACACCATAAAAGCTGGGTCTGCATCTACGTGACCTGGAGGACATGGTTTTTTGTATTCTAATGAACATGAGGCAGCAGTGCTGAATTTTGTATTTATAGGTAAACTGTGGCCACTTGGTGCTCAGTGTCTCCCCGTGTGAACTGTGAAGCCATTTGGTCATCCTCCACTTTTCGTGGTGTTTCTTGCTGCTGCACTGGGAGTTTGGTATTTGCTTCATGAAATACAACGAGTTCAACTGGGACCCAGTATTGGAGGGAGTTCTGTCACTTGTGGTGACAGAGAATGCACCAACCAGGCTTCTATCTCACAAAGCTTGCCCATTTGTCCATAGAAATCTGACTCTGAAATTTGCCCAGAAACCTCTCCATGTAACAAGAAGGGTCTGCTGGCTGCACCATATCAGTCACAAGCCATTTTGAAGGCAATGGAAAATCCTCCTGGCCACACCACAGATGTATTATCACACACCTGCCCACCACTGCAATAGGCCCACTACTCAGCAGGGTCCAACTTACTGGCATCTTTGTTCTACACCATTTTCATGAAACCCCGTCAATCATGGCATTCTCTTGTACACTCATGATCAGGAAAAAGACATCCAAAGGTTCTCCAGTGCCACCTGGTTAAGGGAATTTCAAAAATTTTATTGTATTTATTTAGCCATTTTTCATGGATGAAGTTGGAGGCATTGTGGGTTTCAGTTCATTCAGGAACCATTAAATGGTGAGGAAACTCATTTCAATGAAATCTCTGGAGAAATCTCACAGGCAAGTCATCCCATAGAGTGGTCAAAAGGTCACATGAAGCCAGGCCCATTGAGGTCTTCAATGTGATGTCCATGGGTGTTCTGACTGTCAACTATGGCTGCCACATCTTTCAGAATAAAATCATGTGATATCTTAGCTGAGATTCCAAGGCTCTGTGGAAAGTCACCCTTCTTTTTTGATCTCAGTTTCCAAGGGGAAATCCAATGTGTGGCCTCCTAAAATCTGAACACAGTTCATGGCAATATTTCTCTGAGATCAGTTCCAGAACTCAGACTCTAAGGGGAATCACACCAGAGTTCAAGCCCAGGTAGACCCTGTCATCACTTCCAAGCACTACACAAATGACCACAATTAAAACCAAAACACTCCCACAAGGCCCTCATCTTCTTCCATATAGACACTCATCATAACCTGTGGCTGGAGGTTTCCATGAGGGGCTCAGCCCAAGACAGTGCACAAAATAAACTCCCTTGCCCATAATTTGCCTAAAGTCAGGGTTGCCTGGATACCCTTCCTGAGAACCAGGAGTGATCAAATAAGCCTGCCATAAATACTGCTCTGCTTCTCCAATTTGAGGCCTACTGACTCTCGGGTATAGACTCTTTATGGGAATTGGAATCATGAGAAAACCCAAGCACATATGGGCTATCATCTGCAGTGTTTTGAGAACTCATTTGACACAAAGGATCCCTATTTTCACTTGATGGAGGTTAGGAACGTTACAGAGGAAGGCGAGAGACTTCGTCCACAATGACTGCTTTTTTGGCCATTTTGGTTTTGGAAGCACACGTGGGAACTTTCTTTAGATCCATCAGGTGCTGAGAATCTATGCAACAGCCTCACACATGGCCAAGAGTCTGATGCAGACACATTCCTTTCCAAAGCAATTAAGCAAAGAGCAACAGATGATGCCCATTAATTCCCCTTGAAAACCGTTTCCTTCAGGCTTCACAAAGGAGTGGCCTGAGGCAAAGACCTTTCTGACATTCAGGGCAACAGAACAATAGATAAGCAAATGGCCCATTGCAGGGTTTCTGGAATGATATCTGAGTTTTCTGAGATGATCCCATTCCCTTCAGCTATCCAGTACATGGCCATGTCACAGAGCTTGGAGGTGGTACATATCGTGGACACAAAACCCTGAACCTATTCTGGAGAGTGGCCAGAATTCAAGAAGACATACAGGAACTTAGGAAGATAGTAGTTGTTGCCCATCCATTAGGAAAGCCACAGTCCATTCATAAATTGGGCAGGATGAATGCTGTGAAGTTTTCTACTAGACAGGACACATCCATTGATGCATTCTCTTTTCTAATGTCTACAACCACGGACACAGTGGGATAAACAGACATAGAAACACTCGCATTGTCAAAAGACTTACTAGAAACAGTCCACTCCAAATCAAACAAACCGACTTTCCTATATATTCTAAGATCATGAGACAAAACCACAAACTCACACGCACACCCACAAAGTCAACTCCTTCCCCCAGGTAGGTCTGTGACTATCCGGAGTGTCCTCTGACTGATGGGACATACTACGTTTCCCCGAAATGGGCTGTCCTATGTCACATCTGGTCTCCTTGGCCAACACTGTGAAGTTGTCAGGTGCCAGTAGTGAGACACTACCTGCTTTCTCAGGAAAGGCCCCTCTTCAGAGCTCTCCTGGAATTTGGCTATCCTCACATCAGTAGTTACACAGAAAGACCGATTCTGTCCTTGGTAAATCCAAACATGTGTGGCCACTGGGACTGGGACTGGGAATGACTCTGGGTACCTGGCTTCCTGGATCCCAAGTTCAGAGAGTTCCATCACCAAGAAAGTTATATAGGTCACTTCCTTCAGGAACTGAATGAGGTCACTGCCTTGGCAACATCTTTGTCCTAACAGTTGCTTCCAAGTGTCCCAATAGATGGAGGCTGCCCCTACTTCCTGTGACACTTTCACAAGTAAGAATGGTATATCAAACACAGGCACCCGTAAACAGCTCTCCACACAAGCCTGGTTTGGTCCATCTTCTCTACATTAAGAAGAGAGAGACTGCTTCAGACACACCCCTTCATCCTGACCTGTTTTTTTTTTTTTTTTTTTTTTGTCATGAAAGATGACTTTCGCTCTCTCAGGTCCTTCATAGCTTTCTATATCTTCCCCAGGGTTCACTTCTGCATGGACCTTTGAGGTTCTCAGCAGGTGGAAGATCTCTTACATTTCTATATAAGAACAACTTTGTCCTTGCTTTTCTGTAAAGTTAGGTTGAGGAAACAAAGTATGGTTAGGATTAATAACATGATTGATTTGGGTTAGGAATCATTCTGCTGCATGAATAATGGTATTGGGAACCTGCAATATTTATAAGGATATATAGAGGTGAAATATATGTATGAAAACACAAATCTAGGTAAGATTTGAAGCCCAAAAGGGCATTGGATCCTTGATTGGGATACTTTACTCTGAATTATGTTGTGCACATGTGTCTCAGATAAATCTATACATAATGGCATAGGACCTTGTACCTTGGATAATTGAATGTTGAAGAGAACATCCAGTCAAAAAAGGATAGTTGGTAGGATTAGGAAGATACTTGATAGGATTAGAAAAAAGAGTCAGTATAGGATTTGGACAAAAACTTCCTTAGCAATAGGGTTTCAGGTAGACAGAAAATGTAAATGTCAGCACATTTGAAGAGTCAGTCACAATGATGAACTGGGGAAAATATGTAGGAAAGCAGATATCATTAGAGACATTAGGAAATCAGGCAAATGATGAAGTGATTGATAGGATTAGACATTTTCAACAGGCTTGAGGTTGAATACATAATCTTAGGAAGAAACAAATATGTAGTCACCAATAGGATTGACATTTGAGAGCATTAGGCAACATGGACATGGGTGATTTTCATAATCCATACTCACATTCCATTTAGGCTTTGGTACAATTGTAAGTGTGACTTTGCATTTTGTGGCCAGAATATTACTGTGATAAAATGTATATGTAGATCAGGTGACATGAGTCTTTCTTGCACCATTTCTGGGAGCAATATTTAGAAGAGATATAAATTAGTATTGGGGGCACAAATAGGTGTACCATGTGTGAATATATAATGTAACTGATTCCAACTTTAGAAATTGGAATAAATTGATATCTGAAAATACACAAGAAATGTCATATTGACATACATACATTCATTCCAACCAGTTATACATCTAATGGTAATATTAGGGTTGTGGTTTATCATAAAGTGTGTGTGAGTTTTGCTTCAAAATTGATTATGGAAATCGAAAATAATGTGTTTGGAAAGAAGTCTCAATAAATAACCAGTCAAAAGCAAGGAGGAATACATGTGTACTGAAGCAGGAAGTGATTGAATGTGTTTCAAATGTCTTTAAATTTGTGAACTTGTGGATGAAATGTATATACTATGATGTACAAAAACTGAAGAAATAGTAATGTACCAGTGTTAAATAAAAATGAACATCAAAATACACATCATGCCCCTTTGGAATCTACTTGCATTGATGTTAAATTGGGTCAGTTACAGTAGAAATATAAGGATTTGTTTGCACCATTCAGTGAAGTGAGTTTTCAGTACTAGAAAACAAATATGTATTTCAGGTGGATGAATATTTCTGAAAATAATCGTATGAAAATTTGATTATAAAACCACATACATGAGCATGAGTGAATTATTTAGGGAGTGTATAATAGGACACATATATTTTATATTTGGAAAAATCTAGACAATATATATATATATATATATATATATATCTCACAGAGAAACATTAGAAAGTAGCAATATATATGCCAATCAAAATTCATCGTGAAATATATATCATCCACCGATCCAAAAATATTAATTTTACTGAACATGGATTTATGTATAATGTTGTTCAACTAAAAATCTCACTCATAGTTTGAATTTTCAGTTCCAAAAGTGTTTAGGAGGGGTGATCTCTTCTCATACTTTGTTTCTGCCAAGTTAGCCACCTCACAAAAATGTACGTGTGATACCAGGTATGATTTTATATGTGCATATAAAAATACATGTGCTGAATTGGCTACAGAAAAAAGGAGACAGAAATTCACATATGTGTTAACTTTAAAAACACATGGAGTACTATTTCAACAAACAATTGACAAGATTTATAACTCCTACACTATATCATGCAAAAGGCAAGACCAACTATACACCATGCCTCCTCTGAACTGCTTGTATTAATATTATGTTTGGGTTATTTGTGTCCATCATATTAGGATTAGTAGTCAGAGTCTATTAGGGTATGGGTTACTGACAGGGATTCAGTATTTCGAATGGAAAATTGGAAAATGAATCCAATGTGTATGTAAATATGTGCTACACAAAAATCTTCCCACTCTCATCCAGAACAATACCTTGACAACACCTTCACCCCATGTAAGACACAATTAGAGGAGAAGAGTTAGAAAATCCATGAATACATATCTGGAATGGAATGCGATCAGAAGTTCACAACCTTGGAAGTGTTAGAGGAGTTTCCAAAAGTAAGGGACAGGGTAAACACTTCAAAAACATAGAGGTCTGTTGTCCTAGAGACTTCTTGAGATACTGCCTGTGAGGTTGGGCACTTGAAATATATGTTGTTGTCACGTGCTTTAGCTTCCTTTCTAGTGAAATCATCAACCTGGGTCTGCATCTATGTGACCTGGAGGACATGGTTTCTTATTTTCCATCCGTGGGTGGGCCCCTTGCTTAAGAGCTCTGGCTACTGGACAAATTTTACACAAAGAAGCCTCTAATCTGACTTTTGGGGCCCCTTGAACTATCTACTCCCCACATCACTTGAAAGATCTTTTACCTTAAAAGGGTCTTCAAACCCTCCCTACATCCAGAGTTCTGTCGCTCCTCACTTCCTTTCTGGAAAACCCTAATATTATTTTCCTCCCCTGCTCTGCACTGAACCCTGCCTCACTGCTCCCAATAACTCCCATGTCTCACACACCAACTCAAAATTGCTTGGAAAACTTAGATGATTTCCTCCCCTGTCATTCTTCCATTTTTGAGAGACCACTCACCAAGCCTGACCTTATCTGGTTTACTGACAGCAGTTCCTTTAGGCAGAATGGAACTCATTACTCTGGATACGCTGTATTTTCAGCCACTGAGATTATAGAGGCCAAAGTTTTGCCTTCAGGAACTACAGACCAGCAGGCTGATTTTATAGCATCCACTCGTGCCTGCCTTCTAGCACAAGGCAAATCCCTCACCCTCTAAAATGATTCAAAATATGTCTTCCATATCTTATTATCCCATGCTGCAATTTGAAAGAAGCGAGGCCTACTTACCACCAAAGGTAATGCGATCACTAATTCAGCTCTTATAACCAATCTGATAGAGGCCTCCCACTTACCCACCCAGTTGGGAGATGTCCATTGTAGGTCCCATCAGAAGGACGGCTCTCTTATCACTGAGGGCAATGCCAAAGCTGACCAGGTGGCACGAATGGCTGCTACCACTTCCAATCATGGCCCCCATGGTGGACATATAATGGCCACTTTAGACAGCTCATCTGAAGCCCCTACTTCTTTCAGTAAGAACAAGCATCTTTTCAAGTTCCTTCATACACTATTCCTTTCCAATTCTCAGTCTTTGACCCTCTTTTTACAGAGTTTCTTCTTCCTCACTCCCTCTGACAAGCCATGCTACAGAATATAGCCTCTAATTGTCAGATCTGTCAGCGGACCAACCCTCATACTCCTTTAAGGCCCAAACGTTTCCCTTCCCAACAAGCCCGGGGACACATTCCCTCTGCTGACTGGCAGGTAGACTTCACCAACATGCCCACAGTATGGCACACTAAATACCTCCTTGTCTTTGTGGACACTTTCTCTGGTTTGGTTGAGGCATTTCCCACTTCCAATAAAAAGGCTTCCACTTTAGCTTCAATCTTACTGACAGACATCATCCCCAGGTTTGGTATGCCCACTTCCCTACAATATGACAATGGCCCTGAGTTTACTTCTAGGATCACACAAAAGGTCTCTCAAGCCCTCTCCTTCAAGTGGCATTTCAACTGTCCATATTTCCCCCAGGCTTCAGGGAATGTGGAAAGGGTAAATCGTACTCTAAAGGAAGTCCTTACCAAATTGACAATGGAATTAAACATAGACTGGGTCAAACTCCTTCCCTTGGCTTTGCTTCGAATCAGAGCTCTCCCTAAGAAACCATCTTTACTGTCTCCTTTTGAGATAATGTATGAAAGACATCTTATAACCCCTGCGTTGGTCATTTCACAAGGACCTCTCACCCGAGATTTGTCTTTGCCTCTCTTGCTTCATCTCCGCTCGGAACTCTGGAAATATCAGGACTGGCTTCTTCCGGACCCAGTCTCCTCTCCAAACACTCCTCCCTTAACACCTGTTAGTCTAGTCAATTATAATACCCCAGAGGAGAAAGGGACTCTTGCCCCAAAATGGGAAGGCCCCTATCCTGTCATTCTCTGTACCCCCACAGCCGCCAAACTCTCCTTACCAGACAACCGTCTCACTCCCTGGAATCACATGTCTAGGTTGAAGCCACATCACCAGGAGGCCCCACATGCTGACGACAGGGCCACCCCAGAGGAACTCCAAGAATCACCTCCTGAACCTCCCCTTTACTCCTGCTCTCCACACCCATCTCACCCATTTAAGTTGCGGCTCACACGGTTTTCCTTGCAGCCCAATTCCTCTTAAAGAAGGCACAATGAGCTCTCCCAACACCCTAGTCTTCTCTAACTGCTTGTTTTTTGTGCTCTGCTTATTTTCTGTGCTCTGTCAGGACTGGTCTTTACCCTCCTCACCTACCATGCATTTATTCACTCTTCGGGAACGATACTCAGAACATGGCATGCAGACGGTCCGCGGAGTGGATGCAACTACTTGCTTCATCCACAACTGCACCTCTATTTCCCTAAAATTGTCACCTTCAAGGACCTTCGTCCCTGGTAGCTGGAACTGGCCTTTCATTTGCTTCCTTTTTGATCAAACAAAAGATTATTGTCATTGGTGGCCTGAGATATATAATGGGTGCCCCTATTGGTCATGCAGGTTCCATGATGAACGTGGTAGCTATTCTTACCACTCACTCGGTTACCCTGAAGGGTGGACTTCTAGTTACATAAAGTGGCATAAAGGCTCTTCATCCAATAACAATGCATGGTATACTTTAGATAAACCTGACCCCAAGGCCAAACGTTGGGGCTATGTTGAGTTTGCTGTCTATGCTCAGACAACCTCAGTCAGACCCACAGGGTGGATGACTATTGGCTGCACCCTGATTACGCCACCTAAGGCAACCATCCAGGTAGTCGAACACATTAAGGACTCAGAATCAAAACTTCGAGATCATATCCATAGCTCATCCAAAGAGGATTCAGAGCCTTCAACCCCCTCAGGTCCCTCTCCCACATGGCTCAATTTGCTACACCAAACGTTTTGATTATTAAACTCCACCCGTCTTTCTTTGCCTACTTCTCAGTGCTTTCTCTGTGCTTCACTTAGTCGTCCACTTCCAGCAGCAGTCCCATTAGCGGCAGAAAATATTCCAGCAAAACCCTACAATTTCTCTAAAAAGGACAAACCCTACATGTGACACGTAACCCACTGTGGGAAAGTTATTCCACCAATACTTTATTTCCTTTCATCTGTTTCCACCTGCCAATAATGAATCCTTTACCCGTTTGTTCCTTGAGCTACAACACCCCATAGAGCCCTGTGTTTAGGCAACCTGAACATTTCCTCTGGTGTAATGGGTCTTTAAGTACCTCAACCATCAATGTCTCTGGCACCTGTTTCTTGGTTACTGTAGTTCCTCAGCTATCTTTGTATACTCCCACCGAATTCCGACAGTTGGCCCTACCTTCCCGCACCCGTAAGGTAGTCTTTCTGCCGGTTCTGGTAGGCCTCATTTTAACAACCTCAGTGACGAGTCTCGGACTCTCTGGTGGAGCTATAGGTCATGCTCTATGGGCATCCAATGACCTTCAACAAAAACTGCAGGAAACACTCAATACCATGGCTGAGTCTCTGGGTTCCTTGCAGCGGCAGGTTACATCATTGGCACAAGTGGCTTTACAGAACCAAAAGGCAATTGATCTTCTCACTGCAGAAAAAGGGGTTACATGCCTATTCCTCAGAGAGGAATTTTGCTATTATGTTAATGAATCTGGGCTAATAAAAAAAAAATGTTGTTAAATTGCAGGAATTATCGACCGAATTTCTCAAACATACCTCCTCCAATCCCATCATAGGGTTCTTCCAATCCTATCTTGCCATGTACTTACTACATATCTTGGGGCCCCTTATTGGGATGCTCCTTTTTGTGCTCTCTTGCCCTGCAAAATGAAGTGCCTTCAAACCCAACTGCAAAAAATTCCTAATCAAACTTTCAACCAGCTTTTGCTTAGGCACTACCAGCCTCTGATGACCGATGAACCCCCAACATCTCCAAGAGAACAGTAACTCAGTGATGAAGCTCACTACCAGGCATGATGGAATGCAATGGGTATCAGACAGCGGGAGACAACGAGCTCTGAGAACCTCTTAATCTGCCATCCTGGATTCATGAGTCTTTACCACCTTCTAAGATTTCTCATGGCCCTTGGCCTCTTCTATGTCAGTCCCCCAACATGGAACTTCTGCCAAAAAATGACATTTCCTTTAATTTTTATCTTCATTCTGTTTTTATTTGCTCTGATCTTCTTCAGGTGCTGGTGACGCCATGTCCAGGCAACGCTTCCAGTATTTCCTAGAGTCTCTGTTACAGGACCAGTGGCTGATACCAACAATCTCTTCCATCCAGGACTAGTTCCATGCCATCGACAACTTTGGCTTCAGGGAACATTCATTGACTTCACCCCTACGAAAGTAGCTGTCTATAGCCACTGGGTTTTATTTCTGGCTGCCATGATAATCCCAAACCTGCTCCATGAGCATTCCTCCACTTCTCTTTCTAGGCCCCACACCACCCGCACACAGCAGGAAGCAGCCGGATCTGACAAATGACGCCCCACTTCCTAAGAAAACAAAAAGGGTGGAATGTTGGGAAAAGAATAAATGGCAGCCATACCCCAGAGAAGAACCTCAACATGGCGCCTAAGGACTTCTTCTTCCTACCTTCTTCATTTCTGCAGTGGCGCAAAAAGTTCCCACCCTTGTGAACTCTCACGTCAGCGCCAATTTCAAATCTCACTTGTGGGGAACCTTAGCCCCAATGAGAACTAATTCCTGGGCTCTGGAGCTGATATCTGAAAGAACTTGCCAATAAACGGGTTGCTGCCATTTATCTAAGCCCTACCATCTCCCCCTTAGTTCTATATAAGCACACAGCTTTGAGCAATAAAATTGGAATTCTCCCGGTGAAGTGTCATTGCGTGGGGAATTATTTCACTCATGATCAGCAACAGGATATCCAAAGGTTCTCCAGTGCCACCTGGTCATGGGAATTTCAGAAATTTGATGGTATTTATTTAGCCATTTTTGAAGGATGAAGTTGGAGTCACTGTACGTTTCAATTAATGCAGGAACCATTATGTGGTGAGGAAGCTCATTTAAATTAAAACTCTGGAGAAATCTCACAGGCAAGGCTTCCCAAAGAGTGGCCAAAAGGTCACATGAAGCCAGGATCATTGAGGTCTACAATATGAGTTCCATATGTGTTTAGATTCTCAACTATGGCTGCCAAGTCTTTCAGAATAAAATCATGTGATATCCTGGCTGAGATTCTCCCTGCACTGTGGAAAGACACCCTGGCACTCGATCTCAGTTTTCAAGGGAGGCTTCTCATGCGTGGCCTCCTAAAATCCCAACACATTTCATGGCAATACTTCTTTGAGGTAAATTCCAGAACTCAGTCTCTAAGAGGAATCATGCCAGAGTTCAAGCCCAGGTGGATCCAGTTATCTCTTCCAACCGCCAAACAAATGACCACAATTAAAACCAAACACTCCCACATGGCCCTCATCTTCTTCCATATAGACACTTATCATAACCTCTGGCTGGAGTTTTTCATGAGGGGTGCAGCCCAAGACAGTGTCAAAAATAAGCTCCCTTGCCCCTCATTTGCCTAAAGTCAAGGTGGCCTGGACACCCATCCGGTGAACCAGGAGTGATCAGATAGGCTAGCTGTTAATACTGCTCTGCATCTCCAATTTGAGGCCTACTGACTGTCAGGTATAGATTCTTTATATGATTTGGAGCCATGAGAAAACCCAAAAACCTATGGTCTAGCCTCTGCAGGGCTGTGCATAACTCATTTGACCCAAAGGATCCGTATTCTCACTTGATGGTGGTCAGGAACCTTACAAATGAATGCGAGAGACTTCATTCACAATAATTGCTCTTTTGGCCATTTTGGTTTTGGATGCACACATGGGATCTCTCTTTATATCCATCAGGTGCTGAGAATCTAAGCCACAACCTCACACAGGGCCAAGAGGCTGATTTAGACACATCCCTTTCCAAAGCAATTAAGCAAAAAGCCACAGGTGGTGCCCATTCATTTTCATTTGAAAACTGTTTTCTTCAGGCTTCACAAAGGGGTGGCCTGAGGCAAAGACCTTCCTGACATTCAGGGAAACAGAACAATTGATAAGCAAAAGGCCGAAAGCATGGTTTCTCAACTGAGACTTTCTTGGTCACACTGATATCTGTGTTTTCTGAGATGCTCGCCATTCCCTTCAGCTATCCAGGACATGGCAATGTCACAGAGCTTGGAGGTGGTACATATTTTGGACACAAAACCATGAGAATATTCTGGAGAGTGGTGAGAATTCTGGAAGAAACAGGAACTTAGGAAGGTAGCAGGTGTTGCCCATGGATAAGGCAAGCTGCAGTCCATTCATAAATTGGGCAGGATGAATGCCGGGAATCTTTCTACTATACAGGACATATCAATTGTTGCATTCTATTTTCTAATGTCTACAACCACGGACACAGTGGGATACACAGACATAGAAACACTTGCCTTGTCCAACGACTTACTAGAAGAAGACCACTCCAAATCAAACAAACCGTCTTTCCTACCTATTCTCAGATCATGAGACAAAACCACAAAATCACACCCACACCCACAAAGACACCTCCTTCCCCCATGTAACTCTGTGACTATCCGGAGTTTTCTCTGAGTGGTGGGCCATACTATGTTCCCCCAAAATGGCCTGTCCTATCTCAGATCTGGTCTCCTTGGCCAACTCTGTGAAGTTGTCAGGAGCCTGCGGTGAACCACTACCTACTTTCTCAGGAAAGGCCCCTATGCAGAGCTCTCCTGGTATTTGGCCATCCTCACATCTGTAGGTACCAAGAAAGACTGACACTCTCCTTGGTAAATTCAAACAAGTGAGCCTACTGGGTCTGGGACTGGACTGGCTCCGGGTGCCTGGCTTCCTGGATCCCAAGTTAAGAGAGTTCCATCACCAAGGAAGTGAGGTAGATCACTTCTTCAGGAACTGAATGATGTCATTGCCTTGACAACCACTTTGTCCTAACAGTTGCTTTCAAGAGTCCCATGAGATGGAGGCTGCCCCTACTTCCTGTGACACTTTCACAAGTTAGAATGGTATATAAACCATGGGCACCCGGGAACAGCTCTCCACCTAGCACTGTTTTGGTCCATCTTCTCTACATTAAGAAGAGAGAGGCTGATTCATACACATCCCTTCATGCTGACAAGGTTGTTTGCCATAGAAGATGACTTTTCTCTCTCAGGTCTTTCGTAGCTGCCTACATCTTCTCAAGGGATCATTTCTGCATGGACCTTTGATGTTCTCAACAGCTGGAACATGCCCTACATTCCTGTATTTTAAGAGCAACCCTGTCCCTGCTGTTCTGTAAAGTTCGATTGAGAGAACAATGTATGGTTTTGGGTTAGTAACATGTTCAATTTGGGGTTAGGAATCCTTCTGCATGACGAATAATGGTATTGGGAAACTATGATATTTACAAGAATATATAGGTGAAATATAAGTATAAAAACAGAAATCTATGGAAGATATGAAGTCCAGAAGGGCATTGGGCCCTTAATTGGTACACTTAGCTTTGAATTATTTAAGGGAAATTGCTTGGAAATGAAAGGAGACCCTCAGATAAATCTATATACAATGGCATAGGAGCTTGTACCTTGGATGATTGAATGTCGAAGAGAACATCCACTCAAAAAGGGATAGTCGGTAGGATTAGGAAGATAGTCAGTAGGTTTACAAAGAACAGTGAGAATAGGATTTAGACCAAAAGTTCTTAAGCAATAGGGTTTCAGGTAGACAGTGAATGTAAATGTCAGCACAAGTGAAGAGTCAGTCACAATGATGAACAGGGGAAAATATGTAGGAAAATAGATATAAATAGAGACATTACTAAATCAGGCAAAGTATAAAGTGAGTGATAGGATTAGACATTTTCAACAGGCTTGAGGTTGAATATATAATCTTAGGAAGAAACAAAAATGTAGTCACCAATAAGATTGACATTTGAGAGCATTAGGCCACCTGGACATGGAAGGTTTTAGTAATCCATGCTCACTTTCCATTTAGGCTTTGGTACAAACTTAAGGGTGACCTTTGATTTTTTTGTACAGAATATTACTGTGATAAAATGTATATATAGATCAGGTGACATGAGTATTTCTTCCACCATTTTTTGAGGAATATTTTGAAAACGTATAAATTAGTATTGAGGGTAAAAATAGGTGTACCCTGTGTCTATGAATATAGAGATAATGCATGAATAGATCATACAGTTAATAAATAATATAACTGGTTCCCCTTTAAATAATGTATTGAATTGATATCTGAAAATATATAAGAAATCATATTTTTTTTAATTAATTTTTATTGTAGGTTGTTCAAAACATTACATAGTTCTTGATATATCATATTTCACACTTTGATTCAAGTGGGATATGAGCTCCCATTTTTACCCCATATACAGATTGCAGAATCACATCAGTTGCAGAACCATTGATTTACATATTGCCATTCTGGTGTCTGTTGTATTCTGCTGCCTTTTCTATCCTCTACTATCCCCCCTCCCCCCTCCCCTCCCCTCTTCTCTCTCTACCCCCTCTACTGTAGTTCATTTCTCCCCCTTATATTTTCCTCCTTTCCCCTCACATCCTCTTGTATGTAATTTTGTATACCCCTAAGGGTCTCCTTCCATTTACATGCAATTTCCCTTCTCTCTCCCTTTCCCTCCCACCTCTCATCCCTCTTTAATGTTAATCTTCTTCTCATGCTCTTCGTCCCTACTCTGTTCTTAGTTACTCTCCTTATATCAAAGAAGACATTTGGCATTTGTTTTTAAGGGATTGGCTAGCTTCACTTAGCATAATCTGCTCTAATGCCATCCATTTCCCTCCAAATTCTATGATTTTGTCATTTCTTAATGCAGAGTAATACTCCATTGTGTATAAATGCCACATTTTTTTTATCCATTCGTCTATTGAAGGGCATCTAGGTTGGTTCCACAGTCTTGCTATTGTGAATTGTGCTGCTATGAACATGGATTTAGCAGTGTCCCTATAGTGTGCTCTTTTTAGGTCTTTAGGGAATAGACCGAGTAGGGGAATAGCTGGATCAAATGGTGGTTCCATTCCGAGCTTTCCAAGAAATCTCCATACTGCTTTCCAAATTGGCCGCACCAATTTGCAGTCCCACCAGCAATGTACAAGAGTACCCTTTTCCCCACATCCTCGCCAGCACTTGATGCTGTTTGACTTCCTAATGGCTGCCAATCTTACTGGAGTGAGATGGTATCTTAGGGTGGTTTTGATTTGCATTTCTCTGACTGCTAGAGATGGTGAGCATTTTTTCATATACTTGTTGATTGATTGTATGTCCTCCTCTGAGAAATTTCTGTTCAGGTCCTAGGCCCATTTGTTGATTGGATTATTCGTTATCTCATTGTCTAATTTTTTTAGTTCTTTGTATATTCTGGATATTATGGCTCTGTCTGAAGTGTGAGGAGTAAAGATTTGTTCCCAGGACGTAGGCTCCCTATTTACCTCTCTTATTGTTTCTTTTGCTGAGAAAAAACTTTTTAGTTTGAGTAAGTCCCATTTGTTGATTCTAGTTATTAACTGTTGTGCTATGGGTGTCCTATTGAGGAATTTGGAGCCCGACCCCACAGTATGTAGATCATAGCCAACTTTTTCTTCTATCAAATGCCATGTCTCTGATTTGATATCAAGTTCCTTGATCCACTTTGAGTTAATTTTTTGCATGGTGAGAGAAAGGGATTCAGTTTCATTTTGTTGCAAATGGATTTCCAGTTTTCCCAACACCATTTGTTGAAGATGCTATCCTTCTTCCATTGCATGCTTTTAGCCCCTTTATCGAATATAAGATAGTTGTAGTTTTGTGGATTGGCTTCTGTGTCCTCTATTCTGTACCATTGGTCCACCCGCCGGTTTTGTTACCAGTACCATGGTGTTTTTGTTACTATTGCTCTGTAGTATAGTTTGAAGTCTGGTATAGCTATCCCGCCTGATTCACACTTCCTGCTTAGCATTGTTTTTGCTATTCTGGGTCTTTTATTTTTCCATATGAATTTCATGATTGCTTTCTCTATTTCTACAAGAAATGCCGTTGGGATTTTGATTGGCATTGGATTAAACCTATAGAGAACTTTTGGTATTATCGCCATTTTGATGTTGTTACTTCTACCTATCCATGAACAGGGTATATTTTTCCATCTTCTAAGATCTTCTTCTATTTCTTTCTTTAGGGTTCTGTAGTTTTCATTGTATAAGTCTTTCACCTCTTTTGTTAGGTTGATTCCCAAGTATTTTACTTTTATTGAGGATATTGTGAATGGTTGTCCTCATTTCCATTTCAGAGGATTTGTCGCTGATATACAGGAATGCCTTTGATTTATGCATGTTGATTTTATAGCCTGCCACTTTGCTGAATTCATTTATTAGCTCTAATAGTTTCTTTGTAGACCCTTTTGGGTCTGCTAGGTATCGAATCATGTCATCTGCAAATAGTGATAATTTGAGTTCTTCTTTTCTATTTTTATGCCTTTATTTTTTTCGTCTGTCTAATTGCTCTGGCCAGTGATTCGAGAACTATGTTGAACAGAAGTGGTGAGAGAGGGCATCCCTGTCTTGTTCCAGATTTTAGAGGGAATGCCTTCAGTTTTTCTCCATTCAGAATGATGCTAGCCTGAGGCTTAGCATAGATTGCTTTTACAATATTGAGGTATGTTCCTGTTATCCCTAGTTTTTCTAGAGTTTTGAATATAAAGGGATGCTCTACTTTGTCGAATGCTATTTCCACATCTATTGAGATGATCATATGGTTCTTATTTTTAAGCCTATTGATGTGGTGAATAACATTTATTGATTTCCGTATATTGAACCAACCTTGCATCCCAGGGATAAATCCTACCAGATCATGTTGCACAATATTTTTGATATGTTTTTGTATCCGGTTCGCCAGAAGTTTATTGAGGATTTTTGCATCTAGGTTCATTAGAGATATTGGTCTGTAGTTTTCTTTCTTTGAAGTGTCTTTGTCTGATTTAGGAATCAGGGTGATGTTGGCCTCATAGAATGAATTTGGAAGTTCTCCCTCTTTTTCTATTTTCTGAAATAGCTTGAAAAGTATTGGTATTAGTTCCTCTTTAAAGGTTTTGTAAAACTCTGCTGTATACCCATCCGGTCCTGGGCTTTTCTTAGTTGGTAGTCTTTTGATGGTATCTTCTATTTCCTCAATTGATATTGGTCTGTTAAGGTTGTCAATATCCTCCTGACTCAATCTGGGCAAATCATATAACTTAAGAAATTTATCGATGCCTTCACTATCTTCTATTTTGTTGGAGTATAAGGATTCAAAATAATTTCTGATAATCTTCTGTATTTCTGAAGTGTCTGTTGTGATATTGCCTTTTTCATCCCGTATGCTGGTAATATGAGTTCTCTCTCTTCTTCTCTTCGTTAGCGTGGCTAAGGGTCTGTCGATTTTTTTTATTTTTTCAAAGAACCAACTTTTAGTTTTGTCAATTTTTTCTATTGTTTCTTTCGTTTCGATTTCATTAATTTCAGCTCTGATTTTAATTATTTCTTGTCTTCTACTTCTTTTGCTGTTGTTTTTCTCTTCTTTTTCTAGGATTTTGAGTTGAAGTATTAGATCATTTATTTGTTGGTTTTTTCTTTTTTTAAGGAATGAACTCCAAGCAATAAATTTTCCTCTTAGAACTGCTTTCAATGTGTCCCATAGATTCCAATATGTTGTGTCTATGTTTTCATTTATCTTTAAGAATTTTTTAATTTCCTCCTTGATGTCTTCTATAACCCATTGATCATTCAGTAACCTATTGTTCATTCTCCAAGTGATGCATGATTTTTCCTTATTTCTTTTATCATTAATTTTCAATTTCATTCCATTATGATCAGTTAAGATGCATAGTATTATCTCTACTCCTTTATATTGTCTAAGAGTTGCCCTGTGACATAATATATGATCTATTTTTGAGAAGGATCCATGTGCTGCTGAGAAAAAAGTGTAACTGCTTGATGTTGGGTGGTATATTCTATATATGTCAATTAAGTCTAGGTTATTAATTGTGTTATTGAGCTCTATAGTTTCCTTATTCAACTTTTGTTTGGAAGATCTGTCCAGTGGTGAGAGAGGTGTGTTGAAGTCTCCCATGATTATTGTATGGTGGTCTATTAGACTCTTGAACTTGAGAAGTGTTTGTTTGATGAACATAGCTGCACCATTGTTTGGGGCATATATATTTATGATTGTTATGTCTTGTTGGTGTATGGTTCCCTTGAGAAGTATGTAGTGTCCATCTTCATCCCTTTTGATTAACTTTGGCTTGAAATCTATTTTATTTGATATGAATATGGACACTCCTGCTTGTTTCCGAAGTCCATATGAGTGATATGATTTTTCCCAACCTTTCACCTTCAGTCTAAGTATGTCTTTTCCTATCAAATGCGTCTCCTGAAGGCAGCATATTGTTGGGTCTTGTTTTGTGATCCATTCTACTAGCCTGTGTCTCTTAATTGGTGAGTTTAAGCCATTAACATTTAGGGTTATTATTGAGATATGGGTGTTCTTCCAGCCATATTGGTTTATTTATGTTACTAAACATGGTTTGTTTTCCTCTTTGATTATCCCCCCCCCCTTCACTGTACTACCTCCCGCTGTTGGTTTTCATTGACATTTTCCATTTCCTCTTCCTGTAATATTTTGCCGAGGATGTTTTGAAGAGATGGTTTTCTAGCTGCAAATTCTTTTAACTTTTGTTTATCATGAAAGGTTTTAATTTCATCTTCCATCCTGAAGCTTAATTTCACGGGATACACAATTCTTGGTTGTAACCCATTTTCTTTTAGTGTATGAAATATGTTATTCCAGGATCTTCTAGCTTTCAGAGTCTGTGTTAAAAGATCAGCTGTTATCCTGATTGGTTTACCCCTAAATGTAATCTGCTTCCTTTCTCTTGTAGCTTTTAAAATTCTCTCCTTATTCTGTATGTTGGGCATCTTCATTATAATGTGTCTAGGTGTGGATCTCTTATGATTTTGCACATTCGGCGTCCTGTAGGCTTCTAGGATTTGGGATTCTGTCTCATTCTTCAAGTCTGGGAAGTTTTCTCGTATTATTTCGTTGAATAGATTGCTCATTCCTTTGGTTTGGACCTAAATACCTTCCTGTATCCCAATGACTCTTAAGTTTGGTCTCTTTATGTTATCCCATATTTCTTGAATGTTCTGCTCATGGTTTCTTAACAGCTTTGCTGAGCTGTCTATGTTCTTCTCCAGTTGAAATACTTTGTCTTCATTGTCTGATGTTCTATCTTCTAAGTGTTCTACTCTGCTGGTAGTATTCTCAATTGAGTTTTTATGTTGGTTTATTGTTTCCTGAATTTCCAGGATTTCTGTTTGTTTGTTTCTTATAACCTCTATCTCCCTGAATAATTGATCTTTTGCTTCTTGGATTTGTTTATGTAATTCATTGTCGAAGTGGTCGAAGTGGTCTTTCATTGTCTGATTTTGCTGTCTAATGTCTTCCTTGAGACTCCAGATCATCTGAAGCATGTATATCCTGAATTCTTTATCTGACATTCCATCTGCTGCAGATATTACCTCTTCTAAAGTTGAATTGACCTGCATTGCTTGTGGTCCTTTTTTTTCCTTGTCTTTTCATACTGATCGCGTTTCTTTCTGCTTGGTGAAACTATTGTGTTATTGATTTTTCCCCCTATATATTTATATTGCTTTTGTATAGCTGCATCGTCTCCCTTGCAGGCTTTGGCGGTGGTTCTGCCCCTCCTTCATTTGAGGCAATGTGCCTACCACGCCGGGAGGCCGCTGTGCCTCTACTTTCGATGGGCCTTTTCTTTCGGTGGTCACAGGTCCGCCTACCTTGCAGGAGTGAGCAGCGGTTTTGCCCCTCCGCTGGCCACTAGGCCTGTTCTGTCTGTCGGTTGCAGGTATGTCTACCTAAAAGGCGCTGGTGGCGGCTCTGCCCCTCCCCCAACCGGGGTGATGTATCTGGCGGGCCACTGGGCCTGTTTTGTCGGTGGTCACGGTTCCGCCTACATTGCACGTGCGTGGAGCAGCTGTGTCCCTCTGAGAGTTGCTGAGCCTGACCTGCCGGTGGATGGCAAGTCTGCCTACCTTGCAGGCGCAGGGGTGGCTCTGCCGCTCCGCGGGTCACTGGGCCTGATCTGCTGGTGAGTTGCAGGTCTGCCTAACTTGCAGGCGCCCGGCGGCTCTGCCCCTCCCCCAACCGGGGCGGGGCGATGTGTCTGGCCGGCCGCTGGGCCTGTTCCGTTGGTGGTCATGGTTCAGCCTACCTAGCAGGCACGTGGGGCAGCTGTGTCCCTCCGCAGTTTTTTGGGCCTGACCTGTCGGTGGGTCGCAGGTCTGCCTACCTTGTAGGCTCGGGGGGTGGCTCTGCCGCTCTGTGGATTGCTGTGCCTGTTCTGCTCTTGGGTCGCGGGTCCGCCTACCTTGCAGGCACCCGGCGCCTCTGCCCCTCCCCCAACCGGAGCTATGTGTCTGGCTGTCCACTGGGCCTCTTTTGTCGGTGGTCACGGTTCCGCCTACCCTGCACGCGCGTGGAGCAGCTGGGTCTCTCTGAGAGTTGCTGGGCCTGACCTGTCGGTGGGTGGCAAGTGCGCCTACCTTGCAGGCCCGGGGGTGGCTCTGCCGCTCCGCGGGTTGTTGGGCCTGATATGCTGGTGAGATGCAGGTCTGCCTAACTTGTAGGCGCCCGGCGGCTCTGCCCCTCCCCCAACCGGGGTGGGGCAATGTGTCTGGCCGGCCTCTGAGCCTGTTCTGTTGGTGGTCAGCGTTCTGCCTACCTAGCAGGCTCGTGGGGCAGCTGTGCCCCTCCGCAGTTTCTTGGGCCTGACCTGCCGGTGGGTGGCAAGTGCGCCTATCTTGCAGGCCCGGGGGTGGCTCTGCCGCTCCACAGTTGCTGGGCCTGATCTGCTGGTGAGTCGCAGGTCTGCCTACCTTGCAGGCGCCCGGCTGCTCTGCCCCTCCCCCAACCGGGGCGGGGCGATGTATCTGGCCGGCCTCTGGGCCTGTTCTGTCGGTGGTCAGGGTTCTGCCTACCTAGCAGGCTCGTGGGGCAGCTGTGCCCCTCCACAGTTTGTTGGGCCTGACCTGCCGGTGGGTGGCAAGTGTGCCTACCTTGCAGGCCCGGGTGTGGCTCTGCCGCTCCGCGGTTGCTGGGCCTGATCTGCTGGTGATTCGCAGGTATGCCTAACTTGCAGGCACCCGGCGGCTCTGCCCCTCCCCCAACCTGGGCGGGGCGATGTGTCTGGCCGGCCGCTGGGCCTGTTCTGTTGGTGGTCACGGTTCAGCCTACTAGCAGGCACGTGGGGCAGCTGTGCCCCTCCGCAGGTTTTTGGGCATGACCTGCCGGTAGGTCACAGGTCTGTCTACCTTGTAGGCTCGGGGGGTGGCTATGCCGCTTTGTGGATTGCTGTGCATTTTCTGCTGGTGGGTCGCGGGTCCGCCTACCTTGCAGGCGCCCGGTGGCTCTGCCCCTCCCCCAAACGGAGGGATGTGTCTGGCGGTTCACTGGGCCTGTTTTGTCGGTGTTCACAGTTCCGCCTACCTTGCACACGCGTGGAGCAGCTGTTTCATTAGTGCCTGGGCACACTCTTCTTGTTGGCCTCCCTCAGTCCCTAAGTTTGTAGAGCTTGGGGCTGAGAAACCCCAGCCAATTTGCTTACCTTCTGGTAGCCACGCCCCCTTATCTGGTGCAAGAGACCTCAGTTGTCAGCACTGGTGGGAGCGGTAGCCGTGAGTCCCACGCCGAGGCGAGTCGGTGCAAGAGACCTCAGTTGTCAGCACTGGTGGGAGCGGTAGCTGGGAGACCCGCACCGCGCAGCTACCGCCGGCTCCTGTGCCAGTGCTGCCTCCGGGTTTTCTTGACTACCACGCCGGCAGGTCGCTGGACCTGTTACGGGCCCGGGCGGCGGCTCTGTTCGGCCCCTCTGGCCTCCACAGTATTCAGCAGGACCCGGACCGAGAAACAGTTTCCGCGGGTTCTTTATCACCGGGCCAAAACAGTTCTGGGAGCCAGAATTCGGCCTCTCCGGACTTGGTGCATGCTCCAACAGGAGCAGGCTCCAAGAAGCAGTTTCAGCGGGTTCTATAGCCCTGGGCCAGAGCAGCTCCGGGAGCCGGAACTCCGACACTCCGGGCTCGGTGCGTGTTCTGATAGGAGCAGGCTCCAAGAAGCAGTTTCCGCGGGTTATTTAGCACTAAGTCTGAGCAATTTGTCTGCGAGATGCAGACAATTGTCAGCCTGAAATTACCTGTTCTATAGCTGAAAGAGCTGCAATCAGTCGAAAACAAGGATGGTGACGTCAGCTCTCCAAGATGGTGGCCGCTGGCTTCCTCCGTGGTCTGACCTGTGTGGAGAACCAACCTGGACCGTTTCCTTTCCCTGTCTCCAACCCAGAATTCAGCTCCGAGCTCAGCAAATGCCTAGCTGGCAGGAGCCCACAGAATCAGCATTGCTGTATCTCTGCGCCACCAGCCTGTCATTTCCCAGCGCGCGCCGCAGACTCCAGCCATGGGGTGATCTGCCGAACAAGCAGCGCTCCATACAGACGGACAGATCGCTCGCATTTGAGCCCCTGAAGCTGATCCTCGTGCGATGAAAATCCTTCCACTAGGTTTTGGAGCACCCCAATTTTGCTGGAAATTCCTAACAAGATAGCTTTTAGCCGTTCTAACTCGTCATTTTCCCTCACAGTGACGCAGTACACGGAGTTACTGCACTCCCTTTGCGGCCATCTTGCCTCTCAAGAAATCATATATTGATATAGAATCATTCATAACAACTAGTTATACATCTAATTGTAATCCTAGGCTTATGGTTTATCATGAAGAGTGTGTGAGTTTTGCTTCAAAAGTGATTATGGAAATCAAAAATAATGTGTTTTGAAAGAAGTCTCATGAAAAGACCAGTTTGAAACATGGCAGAACACGTGTTTTCTGAAGCAGAAAGTGATTGAAAGTGAAATATATGCCTACAAATTTGTGAACTTGTGGATGAAATATATATCCTATAATGTGCATAAACTGAAGAAATAGTAATGTACCAGTGTTGAAATAAAAATGACCTTCAAAATACTTATCATGTCCCATAGGAATCTACTTGCATTGATGTGAAACTGGATCAGTTACTGTAGAAATATTAGGATTCATATGCACCATTCACTGAAGTTAGTTTTCAATACTAGGAAAAAAATACGTATATCAGGTGAATGAATATTTCTGAGAATAATCTTGTGAAAAGTTTTTTATAAATCCACATACATATTCATGAATGAATTTAAGGAGTGTATAATAAGACACATATATTAAATATTTTGAAATATCTGGAGAGAATATATATATATATAACCACACACAGATTTTAAAAATTAGCAATATATATGCCAATCAAATTACACCGTGAAATACATATCATCCACAGATCCAAAAATATTCATTTTACTGGATATGGATTTATGTATAACTTTTTTCAACTAGGAAGCTCACCCATATTTTGAATTTTCAGTTCAAACAGCGTTTAGGAGGAGTGATCTCTTCTCACACTTTGTATCTGCCAAGTTATGTAACTCACAAGAATGTACGTGTGATACCAGGTAGGATTCTAAATGTGCATATAAAAATACATGTGCTGAATAGAATACAGAGAAAGGGAGACAGGAATTCACATATTTGTTAACTGTAAAAGCACATGGAAAACTATTTCAACAAAAAATTTACTAGATTTATAACTCCTACCCTATATAATGCAAAAGGCAAGTCCAAGTATACAACGTGCCTCCTCTGAACTGCTTGTATTTCTATTCTGTTTCGGTTATTTTTCTCCATCATATTAGGATTAGTATTCAGAATCTAGTAGGGTATGTGTTAGTGTCAGGGATTCAGTATATCAAATGTAAAATAGAAAAATGAAACCAATGTGTATGCAAATATGTGCTAAACAAAATCTTCCCACTCTCATCCAGAACAATTCCTTGACATTTCCTTCCCCCAAAGTAAGACACAATTAGAGGAGTAGAGTAATAAAATCTGTGAATAATATGCTCAGGAGTTTACAACCTTGGAAGTGGTAGAGGAGTTTTCCTAGTATGGGACAGGATAAAAACTCCATATATATGGAGCTCTGCTGGCCTAAATACTTCTTGAGAAACTGCCTCTGAGTTTGGGCACTTGAAATATATGTTTTTGTCAGGAGCTTTAGCTTCTTTCTAGTGAGACCATCAAAGCTGTGTCTGCATCTATGTGACCTGGAGGACATGATTTCTTATTTTCCAATGAACATGAGGCAGCAGTGCTGAATTCTCTCTTTGTAAGTAAACTGTGGCCACTGGGGGCTAAGGGTATTCCCATGTGGACTGGGAAGCCATTTGGTCATCCTCCACTTTTCGTGGTGTTTCTTGCTGCTGCACTGGGACTTTGGCATTTGCTTCATGAAATAAAAGAAGTTCAACTGGGACACAGTTCTGGAGGCAATTCTTTCATGTGTGGTTGGTCAGGGTCTGCAGGAGAATGCACCAACCAGGCTTCTATCCCACATAGCTTGGCCACATGTCTATAGCAACCTGATTCTGAACATTGCCCGGAAACATCTCCAATAAGAAGCCTTTACATGGAAGGGTCTGCTGGCTGCACCATGTCAGTCACAAGCCATTTGGAAGCCAATGGCAGATCCACATGGCCCCACCACAAATTTTTTATCACACATCTGCCTACCACTGCTCTAGGCCCACTACTCAGCAGGTTCCAACATACTGGCATCTCTGTTCTACACCGTTTTCATGAAACCCACTCAATCAAGGCACTGTCTTGCATATTTATGATCAGCAACAGGACATCCAAAGTTTCTCCAGTGCCACCTGGTCATGGGAATTTCAAAAATTTCATGGTATTTATCTAGGCATTTTTCAAGGATGACGTTGCAGGCACTGTGGGTTTCAATTCATTCAGGAACCATTAAATGGTGAGGAAGCTCATTTCAATGAATGCTCTGTAGAACTCTCACAGGCAAGGCTTCCCAAAGAGTGGCCAAAATGTCACATGAAGCCAGGCCCATTGAGGTCTACAATGTGACGTCCATGGGTGTTGTGACTCTCAACTATGGCTGCCAAGTCTTTCAGAATTAAATCATGTGATATCCTGGCTGAGATACCCAGGGCTCTGTGGAAAGCCAACCTGGGCCTAGATCTCAGTTTCCAAGGGTGATTCTCATGGGTGGACTTCTAAAATCCCAACGAAATTCATGGCAATACTTCTCTGAATTCAGTCTCTAAGGGGAATTACACCAGAGTTCAAGCCCAGGTGGTCCAGGTCATGTCTTCATACTGGACACAAATGACCAAATTTAAAACCAAAACCCTCCCATATGGCCCTCATCTTCTTCCATATAGACACTAATCACAACCTCTGGCGCAAGGTTTCCATGAGTGGCGGAGTCCAAGAGAGTGTCCAAAATAAATCCCTTGCCCCTCATTGGCGTAAATTCAGGGTGGTCTGGACACCCTTCATGTGAAACAGGAGTGATCAAATATGCTAGACGTTAATACTTCTATGCTTCTCCAATTTGTGGAAAACTGAGTGTCAGGTATATATTTTTATGTGATTTGCAGTCATGAGAAATCACAAGCACCTCTGCAGGTCTTTGAAGAACCCATTTGACCCAAAGGATCCCTATTCTCACTTGATGGAGTTCAAGAACTTTAAAGAGGAAGGCGACAGACTTCATCCACAAGGACTGCTTTTTGGCCGTTTTGGTTTTGGATGCACACATGGGATCTCTCTTTACATCCACCAGGTGCTGAGAATCTAAGCCACAACCTCACACAGGGCCAAGAGGCTGATTCAGACACATCCCTTTCCAAAGCATTTAAGCAAAGAGCCACAGGTGATGCCCATTCATTTCCATTTGAAAACTGTTTTCTTTAGGCTTCACAAAGGGGTGGCCTGAGGCAAAGACCTTCCTGACATTCAGGGGAACAGAACAATAGGTTAGCAAATGGCCCAAAGCAGTGTTTCTCCACTGAGACTTTCCTGGTCACACTGATATCTGAATTTTCTGAGATGCTCACCATTCCCTTCAGCTATCCAGTACATGACCATGTCACAGAGCTTAGAGGCGGTACTTATCTTGGTCACAAAATCATGAGCCTATTCTGGAGAGTGGCCAGAATTCAGGAAGAAAACAGGAACTTAGGAAGATAGCAGGTGTTACCCATCCATAAGGCAAGCCGCATTCCTTTCATACATTGGGCAGAAAGAATTCTGGTAAGCTTTCTACTAGCCTGGACACATCCTTTGATGCATTCTCTTTTCTAATGTCTACAACCATGGACACAGTGGGATACACAGACTTAAAAACACTCGCCTTGTCAAATCACTTGTTAGAAATCGTCCACTCCAAACCAAACAAACTGCCTTTCCTACCTATTCTCAAAACATGAGACAAAATCACAAACACACACTCACACCCACAAAGTCACCTCCTTTCCCAAAGTAGGTCTCTGACTATCGGGTGTGACCTCTGACTGGTGGGCCGTACTATGTTCCCATCAAATGGCCTGTTCTGTCTCAGATCTGGTTTCCTTGGCCAACTCTGTGAAGTTGTCAGGAGACAGCGGTGAGCCACTTCCTGCTTACTCAGGAAAGGCCACTCTTCAGAGCTTTCCTGGCATTTGGCCATCCTCACATCAGTAGATACCAAGAAAGACTGACTCTGTCCTTGGTAAATCAAAAGAAGGGAGACCACTGGGACTGGGCCTGGGACTAGATTTGTGTGCCTGGATGCCTGGATCCCAAGTTCAGAGAGTTCCATCACCAAGAATGTGAGGTGAGGTCACTTCCTTCAGGAACTGAATGAGGTCAATGCCTTGGCAAGCACATTGTCCTAACATTTGCTTCCAAAGGTCCCATGAAATGGAGGCTGTCCCTAATTTTTTTGACACTTTCACAAGTTAGAATGGTATATCAAA
Source organism: Callospermophilus lateralis (assembly GCF_048772815.1). Classification (NCBI taxonomy): domain Eukaryota; kingdom Metazoa; phylum Chordata; class Mammalia; order Rodentia; family Sciuridae; genus Callospermophilus; species Callospermophilus lateralis. The sequence continues at coordinate 555,930 of NW_027512925.1, forward strand.
TATTGGTAACCAGGAACAGCTCTCCACAGAGGCCTCGTTTTGTCCTTCTTCTCTACATAAAGAAGAGAGAGGCTGATTCAGACACATCCCTTCATGCTGACCAGGTTGTTTGCAATGAAAGATGACTTTTGCTCTCTAAGTTCCTTCATAGGTGCCTACAACTTCTCTAGGGATCATTTGCGTATAGAGCTTTGAGTTTCTCAGCAGTTGGAAGATCCCCTACATTCCTGTATTTTAAGACCAACTCTGTCCTTGCTCTTCTCTAAAGTTAGATTGAAGGAACAGTGTATGGTTAGGGTTAATAACAGGTTTGATTTGGAATAGAAATCATTCTGCTGGATGAATAATGGTATTGGGAATCTGCGATATTTTCAAGAATATATAGGTAAAATATAGGAATCTGAAAACAGAAATCTAGGTAAGATTTGAAGCCCAGAAGGGCATTGGGCCCTTGATTGCGGTATTAAGCATAGGACCTTGTAACTTGGATGATTGATTTTCAAAGAGAACTTCCAGTCAAAATGGATAGTCAGGAGTATTAGGAAGATAGTCGGTATGTTTATAAAGGAGAGTGAGTATAGGATTTGGACCAAAAGTTCTTTAGCTATAGGGTTTCGGGTATTGAGTGAATGTAAATGTCAGCACATGTGAAGAATTAATCACAATGATGAACTGGGGAAAATATGTAGGAATGCAGATATCAATAGAGACTTTAGGAAATCTGGCAAAGTATAGTCGGTAGTGAAATGTTAATAAAATAGATTCTTGTCACTTCCTGTTTTTCTGTATGCTTAATAAAACACTGTTGAAATCTTGAGAAGTGTTTTCTAAACTTTTTCCCAGAATGTGCTGTCCCCAACAGCCAAACTTCAGAATGTACTCCCTCACCCAGTTGCACGCAAACTGCTCACCCGCCCAGGCCCATCAATAAACTTTCCTCCCTGCCCTCTTCAAGGAAAGTATATAAGCTCTGCTTAAGCTGTTCTCAGGGTTCTCTGCTCTATTCAAATGAGCTCTGAGCCCCAGCATGCTGGACCCCCAATAAACCCTTTGTTTTTGCATGAGAGAGTCTCTTAGTGGTCTCTTCCCCCAATGCTCTTCCGATCTTTATATATGGAGGTTCCACCGAAATCCAGCAGCGGTGAACAAGAGACCCCAATGGGCTACTCTCAGGGTAAGTAAGGCGCCTCTTTCTGGTTTCAGGTTTCAGGTTAGGGCTTGGCAAAATGGCTGTCGATGAAGTGTGTGAGCTCTCTTTGATGGTGGCTGGCAGACGTGTCACAGAGCCACAAGCCAAGTCCCTGGGGGAGGCCACAGAGGACTCGGGAATCGAGGAATAATAGTCCCCTTGACTCAGTGATACTTTGTTTCAGATTCGGTATTGCCAGCCCATCGGGTTTTGCCGCCTGCTCAGTCTTGGTCTCAGTGTTGGACGTCCATTGCCTGTCTTTATTGTTTTCTCTTGTCTGTGTCCTGTGTCGTTGCTTTTACTGTTTGTGTATCTTTCATTATGGGACAGATCACTTCAATGCCTCTGTCCCTGACCCTTGATCTATGGACCAAAGTCCGCTTAAGGGCTCAGAATGTTTCTTTTTCAGTAAAACGCTGGACCTGACAGACTCTGTGTGCCTCAGAATGGCCCACCTTTGGATTCGGATGGCCCCTAGAAGGATCTTTCTACTTACCACTAATTTAAAAAGACAGAGATATTGTCTTACAGCCAGGGCCACATAGCCATACTGATAAACAGGAATATACCTTAACTTGGCAGGACCTTTGCAAATCTCCTCTTCCGTGGTGAAGCCTTTCCTTGCTGTGTCCCCGTTCCTACTCCTTCCCCCACGATCTCTCAACCCCTCTGCTCCTCCTCCTCCTCCACCCTCTGTTCTCCCTGAGTCACAAGATTTGACTCTACTGGACTCTCCTCCCCTTCCTTATCTTCTACCCTTGTCCCACAACCCCCAACACCCTCTAAGTGATTCTCCAGCTGCTGACTCAGCCTCTCCGCAATTGGATTACGCTAAGCCAGCCCAGGGCCCTCCAGATAACTCCCCTGCGTCACACACAGCCCCTCCTCCCCTGGAGGAAGCAGGACTTGCTAAAGGAACTCGCTGGTGGCAAATGATTGAAAACCCTGGAACTCCCGTGTTGCTTCCCTCCATCCCTAAGGGCCAATGATTGACGATGGCCATGGGGAAAAAAATGGAAGCCTACCAGTATTGGCCTTCTCCTCTTCAGACCTATATAAATGGAAAAATAACAATCCCCCTTTTACCGAGGACCCAACCTGGCTCTCAGGTCTGGTGAAGTCATTGATGTTTTCACACCAACCTACTTGGGATGACTGCCAACAACTCCTAGGCACTCTCTTCATGACAGAGGAACAAAAGAGAATCCTCCTGGAGGCTAGAAAAAAGTATCCTCGGACCAAATGCGTGAGCGACACAACTTCCCAACATATTCAAAGCCGGCTTTCTCTTGAAACGACCCAACTGGGACCCCAACACCTTTGAAGGTAGGGAGCATCTGTCCACTTATCGCCGGGCTCTAATAGTTGGTATCTTAGTGGCCGCTAGGTGACCAACTAATTTGGCCAAGGTAAGAGAGATTATTTAAGGGCCTGATGAATCTCCCTGTATGTTCCTAGAGATAATTATGTAGGCATATAAGAGACATACTCCTTTCGATCCTCAGGCAGAGGATCAAAAGGCATCTGTCACAATGGCCTTTATTGGGAAAGCTGCCCTGGATATTAAAAGAAAGTTACAATGCTTAGATGGATTACAAGATATGACTTTGAGGGATTTAGTCAGAGAACCCGAGAAGGTATACTTTAAGAGAGAAACTGAGGAAGAGAAGGGAGCTGAGTGAGGATAAAAGAAACAAAAGACAGACTAAGGCATTGACTAAGGTCCTGGTCACAACAACAAATAGGCCAGAAACTAAGAAACAGAGAGACAGGAAGGGATACCTGGGCACACACTAGAGGCCACCCCTGGCCTCAGATCAATGTGCCTACTCTAAAGAAAAAGGACACTGGGCCAAAGAGTGCCCTAGAAAGAGACAGCCATGCCAGCCAGATTTCTGACTCTGGAGGAATACTAAGAAAGTCCGGGCTCAGATCCTCTCCCTGACCTCAGGGTAACTTTTGAAATGGAGGGGAACACAATAAACTTTGAAGTAGATACAGGGGCAATATACTCAGCCCATAAGGCCCATTGGGCCCTCTACCGAATAAAAGGTCTCTAATTCAAGAGTCTAACAGAAGTAAATATCGGGCTTTGACAACTAAGAGGACCATGGACCAGGGAAAAGGAAAAATCCATCACTCCTTCCTAGTAATCCCAGAATGCCTGGCCCCATTGATGGGCAGAGTTCTGCTCACCAAGCTCTGGGCCAAAATAACTTTTAACCCTGAAGGCCCCCAAGTGGAATTTTTTAATCCTTCAGTAACTACTCCTATAATCATGGCTCTAACTATGTCAGTAGCAAATGTTCATCAACTCACTCACCTTTGTTCAAAGAAACTGCATTCATTCGTGAAGGATCAAGAACACAGTTTTCCACTAACCTACTCACAGCAAAAGGAAATAACTGAATGGGTAACAAAAGCCTGTCAGGTCCATTAATTGGTTAAAGCTTACACTTCCAAGCTTCCTGCAGGAAAGCACCTATGAGGAACCAGACGAGGACAATTCTGGGAAGTGGACTTTACTGAAATTAAGCCAGTAAGGTATGGACTTAAATAACTTCTAGTCTTTGAACATACATTTTCAGGATGTATTGAAGCCTTCCCCACACACACACACAAAAGAAATAAAAAAGAAGAAAAAAGAAACATCGCAAATGGTTGTAAAGAAGATCCTGGAAGATATTTATTCTCCCCTTGACGACCAGTAGTCTTAACCCTCATCAGCCCCTTAAGCTGCGATGGCTGATCACAAATCCTACTGGACACAAAGTATGGCCTATCTCGAATACAGCCCCCTTACGAACCTGGTGGCCATCTCTCCACCCAGTCATTTGTCAGCTGGCTATAGGTCTTTCCTATTGGGATATCTCTGATTAACAGGATTCCACTAAAATTCCATTAAATCCCTTCCGTACCATAGATAATGGAAACAAACATTATAGATGTAGGGACACGTGAGCCAGATGCAGGTTGGCTAGCCTAGATTACTATGTTTGCCCGGCAGACTATCAAAGCCACAAACAGTCACGGCTGTGGGGGGGGAGAGCAGACTTCTATTGTAAGTCATGGGGATGTGAGCATACAGGGACTGTCAGATGGAACCCAAACTCCTCATCAAATTCTGTACACAGCATTGGCCATATTACGAATTAGATAACCAAAACCGATGGCCCCCAGAGGGGTCTCTAGATCCTCAAATTCTGTGTGACCTTTTTAACTTCTGCAAGTGCTCAAAAGGGTGAAAGGAGATTCCGCTATGTGGAGGCCTTCTCTCTCCTTTGCTCACATCCTGAACTATGCTTCTCCAATAGATGCTCACCCTCAGCCTTGTGCTCTAGACTCTCTGCTGTCACTCCCACCTCAGCAACTTGATTTCTCCCCTCCAATATCTAGATCAAAAACCCAAATCTCGACTGGTTCTCAGACCATTGCTCCCTTGCTGAGGTTGCAGGTACTGAGGTACCACTCCATTCACTCACTCCTCTCCTCTCCTGTCAGTGCCCGCACCGGGTCCCACCCAGTCCTCTTACCACCTAATGCAAAGCTCAAACCCGCTGAGAAGAATCCTCAGACCCTAATACAAGATGTAATGAAAATGGCCTTTAATGTTGCTTTGTCATCACTAAAAACAGGTTACTAAGAATTTAAAGTCCCTCACAGGCTTTTTGGAATCTCACTCCCGTCTCCCCCTCTGTTCTATCTGTTCTACTGCTCAAGTTTTTGTTGCTATTAAGATCCCAAAGCCCTCTCCCAATATTCTTTTACATCTCTCCTTCCTCATTCTCAGATCCACAGAGCTGCTCTTATTTCTGCCTTCCAAATTGTCCCCCTCTGTACCAGGCCCACAGAAAAGTCTTAACTGACCTTCTCCAGAAGTCTTCACCATGGCTGATTTAGGACTTTCAGCAAAAGAGTCCCTATAAAAGAGTTCACTGTAGATAAACTTCCTATTTTTGTGTTGCCCTGGTCTCCTTGGCAACTGGCTAAAAAATTAAGCACTCCTGATCTAGACACACCCTTACTAGTTTTTCACAAAATATTTGGAAAAAAGTCCTCTGGCCTTGAGCTGGGGCTTCACAGAGATGGCTACATTTCTAAGATAAAGAAGTTACAAACTGGGCTGTATGGAAACAGCTGGAAGGGGGAAAAAAAGAAAGGGAAGACACCCACACCCAGGTGTCCTTGAAAAGTTAACTTGCCCAAACTGAGGAAAAAAGAGAAACAAAAACTGCTTTTTGTGAACTTCTGCAGACTGTGAACTTCTGAGCCCCTTCCCTTACGTGTTGGGTACAAAATTCTGAAACTACGTAACGTGGGTTTCAGGGGATTAATTGATTACAACAGAAGCAATGCCCTCTGAATCTGGTTGAAACCAAAAAAGACTGTTTCCGTGTCTTTGGTGCTATCTTAGGTGCCTTGCCTTGTCCGTCCCTACAACAGTATAATTCTATATACTTAAACATTGTTTATGTTTTCATGAAATGGTCAACAGATGTGATTAATTGTGAAATGGTGCAGATGTTTCCCAGAGTGCTCTATCATGACGCAGGTTCATCTGAAGATCAAAGAGGGGGACATACAACCCGGTTCCGCTGGGAACATATGTCCCTCACCTTAGCCATTCTATTACGAATAGGAGTTGCTGCAGGGTTGGGCACAAGAACCACTGCTCTGGTCCATGGGACACAACAAGTGACCCAATTAGAAGAAGCAATAGATCAAAACTTAAAGATTTTAGAAACCTCCATCACAGCTTTGCAGGAATCTTTAACCTCTCTCTCTGAAGTTGTTTTACAGAAAAGGCGAGGGTTGGACCTCCTTTTCATGACAGAAGGGGGCCTTTGTGCTTCATTGAGGGAAGAATGTTGTTTTTATGTCGACAATACTGGAGTTGTAAAAAAATCTATGAGTAAATTAAAAAGATGCCTTGAAGAGCAACAACGAGAGAGAGAGGCACAAAAACGGTAGTTTGAGTCTTTTTTTACACAGTCCCCCTGGTTAATTACGTTTTTATCAACCCTGGCTGGTCCAATAATAATCCTCATAGTATTACTAACTATAAAACCCTGTTTCCTCAATCATGTAATTTCTTTTCTCCAAGCTCAAATTGGACAAATTAAAATTATGGTAATACCCCACTAGCAGACATAGAATGTGACACCCCACAATGATCACTTTTATGATTAAAAGTAGCCAGAAAAAGAAGTGGGGAATGAAAGGTTAATAAAATATGTACTTGTCACTTCCTGTTTTTCTGTACGCTTAACAAAACACTGTTGAAATCTTGAGAACTCTTTGCTAATCTTGTTGTCAGAATGTGCTGTCCCCAATTGCCAAACTGCAGAATCTACTCCCTCACCCGTTTGAATAGAAACCTGAACTGTACTTGGATCATTGAATGTAGAAGAGAACATCCATTCAAAAAGTTATAGTCAGTTGGATTAGAAAGATAGTCGGTAAGTTTAGGAAGAAAAGTGAGTATAGGATTTGGAACAAAAGTTCTTTAGCAATAGGGTTTTGGTTAGAGAGTCAATGTAAATGTCAACACAAGTGAAGAGTCAGTCACAATGATGCACAGGGCAAAATATGTAGGAAAGCAGATATCAATAGAGACATTAGGAAATCAGGAAAAGAATAAAGTGAGTGATGGGATTAGATATTTTCAACAGGGTTGAGGATGAATATGTGAGCTTAGGATAAAACAAATATGAAGTCAACAATAGGATTGACATTTGATAGCATTAGCGTAGCCCAAGACAGTGTCCAAAATAAGCTCTGTTGCCCCTCATTTGCCTAAATTCCCAGTGGCCTGTACACCCTTCCTGTGTACCAGGAGTGATCAAATAGGCCTGCCCTTAATACTGCTCTGCTTCTCCAATTTGAGTCCTACTGAGTGTCGGGTACAGATTCTTTATGTGAATTGGAAAGATGAGAAAACTCAAGCACCTATTGGATAGCCTCTGAATAGATTTGAAGAACTCATTTGACCCAAAAGATCCCTATTCTCACTTGATGGAATTCAGGAACCTTACAGAGGAAGGCAAAATACTTCATCAACAATGACTGCTCTTTTTGCCATTTTGGATTTTATGCACCCATGGGATCTTTCTTTAGATCCATCAGGTGCTGAGAATCTAAGTCAAAGAATCACACTGGGCCAAGAGGCTGATTCACACACATCTCTTTCCAAATCAATTAAGGAAAGAGCCAAAGGTAAAGCATATTCATTTCCATTTGAAAAATCTTTCCTTCAGGATTCACAAAGGGTTGGCCTGAGACAAAGACCTTCCTGACTCTCAGGGCAACAGAACAATAGGTAAGCAAATGGCCCAAAGCAGGGATTCTCCACTGAGACTTTACTGGTCACACTGATATCTGAGTTTTCTGAGATGCTCGACATTCCATTCATCTATCCAGTACATGGCCATGTCACAGAGCTTGGAGGTAGTACATATCTTGGACACAAAACCATGAGCCTATTCTGGAGATTGGCCATAATTCAGGAAGAAAACAGCAACTTAGGAAGGTAGCAGGTATCGCCCATCAATAAGGCAAGCCACAGTCAATTCATAAATTTGCTGGATGAATGCTGGGAAGCTTTCTATGAGACAGGACACATCCATTGATGCATTCTCTTTTCTAATGTCTACAAGCACGGACACAGTGGGATACACAGACATAGAAACACTTGCATTGTCAAACGACTTACTAGAAACAGTTCACTCCAAACCAAACAAACTGCCTTTTCTTTCATGTTCTTGAACTCTGGTGTGATTCCCTTAGAATCTGAGTTCTCAAACTGACCTCAGAGAAGTATTGCTATGAATAGCGTTGAGATTTAAGGAAGCCAGGCATGAGTGTCGCCCTTGGAAACTAAGTTCTAGGCCCAGGATGGCTTTCCACAGAGCACTAGGCCTCTCAGCCAGGATACCACATGATTTTATTCTGAAAGATTTGGCACCCAGAGTTGAGAGTCAAAACTCATATGGACCTCACATTGTAGACCTCAATGGGAATAACATCATGTGATCTTTTGGCCACTCTTTGGGAAGCCTTACCTGTGAGTGTTCTCCAGAGCTTTCATTGAAATTAGCTTCCTAAAAATTTAATGGTTCCTGAAAGAATTGAAACTCACAGTGCCTCCAACTTCATCCTTGAAAAATGGCTAGAAAAATACCATAAAATTTTTGAAATTCCCATCACCAGGTGGCACTGGAGAACATTTGGATGTCCTGTTACTGATCATGAATATACCAGACAGTGCCATGATTGACTGGGTTTCATGTAAATGGTGTAGAACAGAGATGCCAGTAAGTTGGACACTGTTGAGTAGTTGGCCTAGAGCAGTGGTGGGCAGGTATGTGATAAAACATCTGTGGTGGGGCCATGTGGATCTTTCATTGGCATCCAAATGGCTTGTGACTGACATGGTGCAGCCAGCAGAACCTTCCATGTAAAGGCAACTTGTTATATGGAGAGTTTTCAGGACATTGTTCAGAATCAGGTTGCTATGGTCAAGGGGGCAAGCTATGTGGGATAGAATCCTGGTTCTTGTATCCTCCTGCAGAACCTGACCCACCACACATGACAGAACTCCCTCTTGCACTGTGACCCAATTGAACTCCTTTTATTTCGTGAAGCAAATACCAAACTCCCAGTGCAGCAGGAAGAAACACCATGAAAATGGAGGATGACCATATGGCTTCACAGTGCACATGGGGAGACCTTTAGCCCCCAGTGGCCACAGTTTACCTAAAAAGAGAATTTAGCACTGCTGCCTCATGTTCATTGGGAAATAAGAAAGCATGTCCTCCAGGTCTCATAGATGCAGACCAAGCTTTTATGGTCTCACTAGAAAGGAAGCTAAAGCTCCTGACAACAACATATTTTTCAAGTGCCCAATCTCACAGGCAGTTTCTCAAGAAGTCTCTATGCCAGCAGACCTCCATGTTTGTGGAGTGTTTACCCTTTCCCTTACCTTTGGAAACTCCTCTGCCACTTCCAAGGTTGTGGGCTCCTGAGCATATTCCATTCCAGATATTTGTTCACAGGTTTTCTAAATCTTCTCCTCTAATTGTGTCTTACTTGGGGCGAAGGTATTGTCAAGGCATTGTTCTGAATGAGAGTGGGAAGATTTTTGTGTAGCACATATTTACATACACATTGGATTCATTTTTCAATTTTCCATTCGAAATACTGAATCCTTGACACTAACCCATACCCTACTAGATTCTGACTACTAATTCTAATATAATGGAGAAAAATAACCCAAACAGAATAGAAATACTAGCACTTCATAGGAGGCATGGTGTATAGTTGGTCTTCCTATTTGCATGATATAGGGTTGGAGTTGTAAATCTTGTCAATTTTTTGTTGAAAGAGTTCTGCATGTGTTTTTAAAGTTAACACATATGTGAATTCCTGTCTCCCTTTTTCTGTAGCCAATTCAGCACATGTATTTTTATATGAACATATAGAATCCTACCTGGTATCACACCTGTATTCTTGAGAGGTGGCTAACTTGGCAGATACAAAGTGTGAGAAGAAATCACTCCTCCTAAACGCTTTTGGAACTGATAATTCAAATTATGAGTGAGCTTCTTAGTTAAAAAACATTATACATAAATCCATGTTCAGTAAAATTAATATTTTTGGATCTGTGGATGATATATATTTCACGATGAATTTTAATTGGCATATATATTGCTACTATTTAATGTCTCTGTGTGTTTTTTGTATATATATATATATATATATATATATATATATATATATATATATATATACACTCTAGATTTGTCAAAATATGAAATATATGTATCTTATTATACACTCCCTAAATTCATTCATGTTCATGTATGTGGTTTTATATTCAACTTTTCATAAGATTATTTTCAGAAATATTCATCCATCTGAAATACATATTTGTTTTATAGTATTGAAAACTCACTTCAGTAAATGGTGCAAACAAATCCTTATATTTTTACAGTAACTGATCCACTTTAACATCAATGCAAGTAGATTCCTATGGGACATGATGTGTATTTTGGCGTTCATTTTTATACAACACTGGTACATTACTATTTCTTCAGTTTATGCACATCTTAGCATATATATTTCATTCACTAGTTAGCAAATTTATAGGCATTTGTTTCACTTTCAGTCACTTCCTGCTCCAGAACACATGTATTTCTCTATGTTTCTTGACTGGTCTATTCATGAGACTTTTTTTCCAAATATATTGTTTTCGATTTCCATAATCAATTTTGAAGAAAAACTCACACACCCTTCATGATTAACCATAACCATAAGATAATCATTAGATATATAACTGGTTGGAATTAATGATTGTATATCAATATAACATTTCTTATATATTTTCAGATATCCATTCAATCCATTATTTAAAGTGGATCTAGTTATATTATTTATTCACAGTATTGTCTATTCATGCATTATGTCTATATTAATAGAAACAGGGTACACCTATTTGTACCCCCATACGAATTTATAAATCTTCAAAATATTGCTCTCAGAAATGGTGGAAGAAATACTCATGTCACCTGATCTACATAGACATTTTATCACAGAAATATTCCGGACACAAAAAGCAAAGGTCACACTTACAATTGTACCAAAGCCTAAATGAAAAGATAGCATCCATTACTAAAATCATCCATGTCCAGGTTGCCTAATGCTCTCAAATATCAATCCTATTGGTGACTACATATTTGTTTCTTCCTAAGATTATATATTCAACTTCAAACCTGTTGAAAATGTCTAACCCTATCACACACTTTATACTTTGCTTGATTTCCTAATGTCTCTATTGATATCTGCTTTCCTACATGTTTTCCCCAGTTCATCATTGTGACTGACTCTTCACATGTGCTGACATTTACATACACTCTCTACCCGAAACCCTATTGCTGAAGAACTTTTGGTCCAAATCCTATGCTCACTCTTCTTTCTAAATCTACCAACTACCTTCCTAATCCTACCGACTATCGGTTTTTGACTGGATGCTCTCTTCAACATTCAATCATCCAAGGTACAAGGTCCGATGCCAGTGTATATTGATTTATCTGAGACATCTGTGCAGCACATAACTCAAAGTTAAGTATCCCACTCAAGTCCCCAATGCCCTTCTGGGCTTCAAATCTTACCTAGATTTCTGCTTTCATACTTATATTTCACATGTATACTCTTGTAAATATCGCAGGTTGCCAATACCATTATTCATCCCGCAGAATGATTCGTAACCCAAATCGAACTTGTTATTAACCCTAACCATACACTGTTCCCTCAATATAACTAACTTAAGAGCAGCGACAGAGTGGGTCTTACAATATAGAAATGTAGAAGATCTTCCACCTGCTTAGAACCTCAAAGATCCATGAAGAAATGATCCTTGGAGAAGATGTAGGCAGCTATGTAGGACCTGAGAGAGCAATAGTCATCTTCCATGCAAACAACCTGGTCAGGATGAATTGATGTGTCTGAATCAGCCTCTCTCTTCTTAATGTAGAGAAGATGGACCAAACCAGGCCTCTGTGGAGAGCTGTTCCAGGGTGCCTATGGTTGATATACCATTATAACTTCTGAATGTGTCACAGGATGTTGGGGCAGCCTCTATCTCATGGGAACCTTGGAAGCAACTGTTAGGACAAAGTGGTTGCCAAGGCAGTGACCTCATTCAGTTCTAGAGGAAGTGACCTACGTCACTTTCTTGTTGATGTAACACTCTGAACTTTGGATCCAGGAAGCCAGGCACTCTGAGGCAGGCCCAGTCCCAGTTGCAGTGGTCTCACATATTTGGATTAACCAAGGACAGAGTCAGTCTTTCTTGGCAACTACTGAATTGAAGATGGACAAATGCCAGGAAAGCTCTGAAGAGGGGCTTTTTTTTTTTGATAAAGCAGGCAGTGGCTCACCGCTGGCTCCTGACAACTTCACAGTTTTGGCCAAGGAGACCAGATCTGACATACGACAGCCCATTTCAGGGGAACATAGTATGGTCCACCAGTCAGAGGATGCTCCGGATAGTCACAGACCTACTTGGGGAAAGAAGGTGCCTTTTTGGGTGTGTTTGTGTGTTAGTGATTTTGTCTCATCTTCTAAGAATATGTAGGAAAGTCGGTTTGTTTAATTTGGAGTGGCCTGTTTCTAGTAAGTGCTTTGAGAAGGTGAGTGATTCTGTGTATCCCACTGTGTCCGTGGTTGTAGACAATAGAAAAGAGAATGCATCAAAGGATGTGTCCTGTCTAGTAGAAATCTTCACAGCATTCATCTTGTCCAATTTATGAATGGACTGCAGCTTACCTTATAGATGGGCAACACCTACTACCTTTCTACATTCCTGATTTCTTCCTGAATTCTGGCCACTCTCCCATAGGCTCATGGTTTTGTGTTCAAGATATGTATCTCCTCCACAATCTGGGACATGGCCATGTACTGGATAGCTGAAGGGAATGGTGAGTATCACAGAAAACTCAGATATCAGTGTGACCAGGAAAGTCTCAGTGGAGAAACTCTGCTTTGGGAATTTGCTTTTCTATTGTTCTGTTGCCCTGAATGTAAGGAAGGTCTTTGCCTAAGGCCACACCTTTCCAAAGCCTGAAAATATCAGTTTTCAAATGGAAATAAATGGGCATCACCTGTGGATCTTTGCTTAATTGCTTTGCAAAGGGATATGTCTGAATCCACCTCTTAGTGCAGTGTGAGTCCATGGCTCAGATTCTCAGCCCTGATGGATCTAAAGAAAGATCCCATGTGTGCATCCAATTCCAAAATGGCCAAAAGAGCAATCATTGTGGATGAAGTCTCTTGTTTTCCTCTGTAAGGTTCCTGATCTCCATCAAGTGAGAAGAGGGATCCTTTGGGTCACCTGAGTCCTTCAAGCCCTGCAGAGGCTAGCCCATAGGTGCTTGGGTTTTCTCATGACTCCAAATCACATAAAGAAACTATACCTGACAGTCACTATGCCTCAAATTGGAGAAGTGGAACAGTATTAATGGCAGGCATCTTTGATCAGCCCTGGTTCACAGGAACAGTGTCCAGAAACACTGACTTTAGACAAATGAAGGGCAAGGGAGTTTATTTTGACATTGTCTTGTGCTGTGTGCCTCATGGAAACTTCCAGCCAAGGTTATGATTAGTGTCTATATGGAAGAAGATGAGGGGCATGTGTGAGTGTTTTGGTTTTAATTCTGGTCATTTGTGTGGCGGTTGGAAGAGATGACTGGGTCACCAGGGATTGAACCCTGGTGTGTTTCCCCTTAGAGACTGAGTTCTGAAACTGACCTCAGAGAAGTATTGCCATCAATTGTGTTGGGATTTTAGGAGGCCACGCATGAGAGTCGCCCTTGGAACCTGAGATCTAGGACCAGGGTGGCTTTCCACAAAGAACTGGGAATCTCAGCCTGGATATCACATGATTTTATTCTGAAAGACTTGGCAGCCATAGTTGAGAGTCAAAACACATAGGACCTCACATTGTAGACCTCAATGGTCCTGGCTTCAAGTGACCTTTTGTCCACTCTTTGGAAAGCCTTGCCTGTGAGAGTTCTCCAGAATTTTCTTTGAATTGAGCTTTCTCAACATTTAATGGTTCCTGAATAATTGAAATTCACAGTGCATCCAATGTCATCCTTGAAAAATGGCTAGATAAATACCATGAAATTTTTGAAATTCCCATGACCAGGTGGCACTCCAGAAACATTCGATGTCCTATTGCTTATTATGAGTGTACCAGACAGTTCCTTGATTGACAGGGTTTTCTGAAAATTGTTTAGAACAGAGATGCCAGTAATTTGTAGCCTGATGAGTAGTGGGCGTAGAGCAGTGGTGGGCAGGTGTGTGATAAAATATCATGGTGGGTCCATGTGGATCTGCCTTTGGCTTCCAAATGGCTTGTGACTGACATAGTGCAGACTTCAGACCCTTATATGTAAAGGCATCTTGTTCTATGGCGAGGTTTCAGGGCAATGTTCAGAATCAGGTTGCTATGGACAAGGGAGCAATCTTTGAGAGATAGAAGTCTGGTTTGTGCATTTTCTTGCAGACCATAACCCACCACATGTGACAGAACTCTCTCCTGCACTGTTTCCCAGTTGAACTCCTTGTATTTCGTGAAGCATGTACCAAACTCCAAGTGCAGCAGCAAGAAACACCACGAAAAGTGGAGGATGACCAAATTGTTTCAGAGTCCACACGGGGAGAAAATAAACCCCCAGGGGCTACAGTTTATCTACAAAGAGAGAATTCAGCAGTGCTGCCTTGTGTTCATTGGAAAATAAGAAACTTTGTCCTCCAGGTCACATAGATGCAGACCCAGCTTTGAGGGTATCACTACAAAGGAAGCTTAACTCCTGACAAAAACCTATATATCATTGCCCAACCTCAGTGGCAGTTTCTCTAAAAGTTTTAGGCATGCAGAGCTCCGTGTTTGTGGAGTGTGTACCGTGTTCTTACTTTTGGAAACTCTTATACCACCTCCAAGTTTGTGCACTCCTGAGCATTTTCCATTCCAGAAATGTAATCACAGATTTTGCAACTTTTCTTCTCTAATTGTGTCTTACTTGGGGCGAAGATAATTTCAAGGCATTGTTTTGGATGAGAGTCAGAAGATTTGTTTTAGCACATATTTGCATACACATTGGATTAATTTTCCTATTTTTCCATTCGAAATTCTGAATCCCTGACACTAACCCATATTCTAATAGACTCTGACTACTAATTCTAATATGATGGAGAAAAATAACCCAAACAGTACATAAATACATGCAGTTCAGGGTTGGACTTGCCTTTTGCATGATAAAGGGTAGGTATTATGAATCTAGTCAATTTTTAATTGAAATAGTTCTCCATGTGTTTTGAAAGTTAACAAATATGTGAATTACTGTCTCCCATTTTCTGGAGCCTATTCAGCACATGTATTTTTATATGCACAAATAGAATCCTACACGGTATCACACGTACATTCTTTTGAGTTACATGACTTGGCAGATACAAATTGTGAGAAGTGATCACTCGTCCTAAACGCTGTTAGAACTGAAAATTCAACCTATGGGTGAGCTTCCCAGTGGAACAACATTATACATAAACCCATGTTCAGTAAAATGAATGTTTTTGCATCTTTATGATATATATTTCATGATGAATTTCGATTGGCATATATATTGCTATTTTTTAATTTCTGTGTTTGTGTGTGTGTGTGTGTGTATATACTCTCCAGATTTTTAAAAATATGAAAATTATGTGTCTTATATACACTCCCTAAATTCATTCATGTTCATGTATGTGGATTAATAATCAACTTTTCACAAGATTATTCTTAGAAATACTCAAACACCTGAAATACATATTTGTTTCCTAGTACTGAGAACTAACTTCAGTGAAAGGTGCATACAAATTCTAATATGTCTACATTAACTGACCCAGTTGAACATCAATGCATGTTGGTTCCTATGGGACACGATGTGTATTTTGACGTTAATTTTTATTCCACACTGGTACATTACTATTTCTTCAGTTTATGCACATCTTAGCATATATATTTCATTCACTAGTTAGCAAATTTATAGGCATTTGTTTCACTTTCAGTCACTTCCTGCTCCAGAACACATGTATTTCTCTATGTTTCTTGACTGGTCTATTCATGAGACTTTTTTTCCAAATATATTGTTTTCGATTTCCATAATCAATTTTGAAGAAAAACTCACACACCCTTCATGATTAACCATAACCATAAGATAATCATTAGATATATAACTGGTTGGAATTAATGATTGTATATCAATATAACATTTCTTATATATTTTCAGATATCCATTCAATCCATTATTTAAAGTGGATCTAGTTATATTATTTATTCACAGTATTGTCTATTCATGCATTATGTCTATATTAATAGAAACAGGGTACACCTATTTGTACCCCCATACGAATTTATAAATCTTCAAAATATTGCTCTCAGAAATGGTGGAAGAAATACTCATGTCACCTGATCTACATACACATTTTATCACAGAAATATTCCGGACACAAAAAGCAAAAGTCACACTTACAATTGTACCAAAGCCTAAATGAAAAGATAGCATCCATTACTAAAATCATCCATGTCCAGGTTGCCTAATGCTCTCAAATATCAATCCTATTGGTGACTACATATTTGTTTCTTCCTAAGATTATATATTCAACTTCAAACCTGTTGAAAATGTCTAACCCTATCACACACTTTATACTTTGCTTGATTTCCTAATGTCTCTATTGATATCTGCTTTCCTACATGTTTTCCCCAGTTCATCATTGTGACTGACTCTTCACATGTGCTGACATTTACATACACTCTCTACCCGAAACCCTATTGCTGAAGAACTTTTGGTCCAAATCCTATGCTCACTCTTCTTTCTAAATCTACCAACTACCTTCCTAATCCTACCGACTATCGGTTTTTGACTGGATGCTCTCTTCAACATTCAATCATCCAAGGTACAAGGTCCGATGCCAGTGTATATTGATTTATCTGAGACATCTGTGCAGCACATAACTCAAAGTTAAGTATCCCACTCAAGTCCCCAATGCCCTTCTGGGCTTCAAATCTTACCTAGATTTCTGCTTTCATACTTATATTTCACATGTATACTCTTGTAAATATCGTAGGTTGCCAATACCATTATTCATCCCGCAGAATGATTCGTAACCCAAATCGAACTTGTTATTAACCCTAACCATACACTGTTCCCTCAATATAACTAACTTAAGAGCAGCGACAGAGTGGGTCTTACAATATAGAAATGTAGAAGATCTTCCACCAGCTTAGAACCTCAAAGATCCATGAAGAAATGATCCTTGGAGAAGATGTAGGCAGCTATGTAGGACCTGAGAGAGCAATAGTCATCTTCCATGCAAACAACCTGGTCAGGATGAATTGATGTGTCTGAATCAGCCTCTCTCTTCTTAATGTAGAGAAGATGGACCAAACCAGGCCTCTGTGGAGAGCTGTTCCAGGGTGCCTATAGTTGATATACCATTATAACTTCTGAATGTGTCACAGGATGTTGGGGCAGCCTCTATCTAATGGGAACCTTGGAAGCAACTGTTAGGACAAAGTGGTTACCAAGGCAGTGACCATATTCAGTTCCTGAAAGAAGTGACCTCACTTCACTTCCTTGGTGATGGAATTCTCTGAACTTGGGATCCAGGAAGCCAGGCACCCAGAGCCAGTCCCACTCCAGACCCAGTGGGCTAACTTGTTTGCTTTTCCCAAAGACATAGTCAGTCTTTCTTGGTACCTGCTGATGTGAGGATGGCCAAATGCCAGCAGAGCTCTGAAGAGGGGCCTTTCCTGAGAAAGCAGGCAGTGGCTCACTGCTGGCTCCTTACAACTTCACGGAGTTGGACATTGAGACCAGATGTGAAACAGGACAAGCCATTTTGGGGGAACATAATATGGCCCACCAGTCAGAAGACACTCCGGATAGTCACAGACCTATTTGGGGGAAGGAAGTGCCTTTGCCGTTGTAGGTGTGAGTTTGTGGTTTTTTCTCATGTTCTGAGAATAGGTAGGAAAGGTGGTTTGTTTGGTTTGGAGTGGACTGTTTCTAGTAAGTCGTTTTACATTGTGAGTGTTTCTATGTCTGAGTATCCCACTGTATCCATGGTTGTAGACATTAGAAAAGAGAATGCACCAATGGATGTGTTGTCTCTAGTTGAAAGCTTCCGCAATTCATACTGCGCAATTGATGAATGCACTGCAGCTTGCCTTATGGATGGGCAACATCTACTATCTTCTAAAGTTCCTGTTTTCTACGTGAATTCTGGCCACTCTCCAGAATAGACTCATGGTTTTGTTTCCCAGATATGTAACACCACAAGGCTCTGTGACATGGCCATGTTCTGGAGAGCTGAAGGGAATGAGATCATCTCAGAAAACTCAGATATCAGTGTGTGCAGTAAAGTCTCAGTGGAGAAACCCTTCTTTGGGCCATTTGCTTAATTCTATTTCTATTACCCTAAATGTCAGAAAGGTCTTTGCCTCAGGCCACCCCTTTGTGTAGCCTGAAAAACACTGTTTTCATATGGAAATGAATGGACCCCACCTGTGGCTCTTTGCTTAATTTCTTTAGAATGGGATGTGTCTGAATCAGCCTCTTGTCCTTGTATGAGGTTGTGGCTTAGATTCTCAGCACCTGATGGATCTAAAGAAAGATCCCATGTTCTTCCAAAACTAAAATGTCCAAAAGAGCAGTCATTGTGGATGAATATTTTTGCCTTCTTGTTTTAGGTTCCTGAACTCCATCAAGTGAGAATAGGGATCCTTTGGGTCAAATGAGTTCTTGAAATCCCTGCAGAGGCTAGCCCATATGTGCTTGGATTTTCTCATGAATCCAAATCACATAAAGAATCTATACCCTACAGCCAGTAGGCTGAAATTGGAGAAGTGGAACACTTTAACAGCAGGAATATTTGATCACTCCTGGTTCACAGGAAGAGTGTCCAGGCCACCATGATTTTAGGCAAATAAGGGGCAAGTGAGCTTATTTTGGACACTACCTTGGGCTCATAGAAACCTCCAGCTAGAGGTTATGATGAGTGTCTACGTGGAAGAAGATGATGGCCCTGTGGGAGTGTTTTGATTTTAATTGTGGTAATTTTTGTGGTGGTTGGAAGGGATGACTGGGTCCACCTGGGCTTGAACTCTGGTGTGATTCCCCTTAGAGACTGCATTCTGGAATTGACCTCAGAGAAGTATTGCCATGAATTGTGTTGGGATTTTAGGAGGACACACATAAGACTCACTCTTGGAAACTGAGATCTATGCCCAGTGTGGCTTTCCACAGAGGCCTGGGAATCTCAGCCAGGATATCACATGATTTTATTCTGAAAGACTTGGCAGCCATAGATGAGAGTCAAAACATACATGGACCTCACATTGTAGACGTGAATTGGCCTGGCTTTATGTGACCATTTGGTAACTCTTTGAGAAGCCTTGACTTTGAGAGTTCTCCAGAGCTTTCATTGAAATGAACTTTCTCACACTTAATGGTTCCTGAATGAATTGAGACCCACAGTGCCTCTAACTTCATTTTTGAAAAATTGCTAAATAAATACCATGAAATTTTTTAAATTCCCATGACCAGGTGGAACTGCAGAAAATTTGATGTCCTGTTGCTTATCATGTGTATACCAGACAGTGCCTTGTTTAACTGGGTTTCATGAAAATGATGTAGAACACGAGATGCCAGTAATTTATAGCCTGCTGAGTAGTGGGCCTAGAGCAGTGGTGGGAAGGTGTGTGAAAAAACATCATGGAGGGGCTATGTGGATCTGCCATTGGCTTCCAAATGGCTTGTGACTGATATAGTGCAGACATGAGACCCTTATATGTAAAGGCATCCTGTTATATGGAGAGTTTTAAGGGCAATGTTCAGAATAAGTTTACTATGGTTACTGGGGCAAGCTCTGTGGGATAGAAGCCTGGTTGGTGCATTCTCCTGCAGACC
This sequence comes from Callospermophilus lateralis, assembly GCF_048772815.1. Lineage (NCBI taxonomy): Eukaryota > Metazoa > Chordata > Mammalia > Rodentia > Sciuridae > Callospermophilus > Callospermophilus lateralis. The sequence continues at coordinate 575,628 of NW_027512925.1, forward strand.
CTGACCCACCACAAGTGACAGAACTCCCTCCAGCACTGTATCCCAAATGAACTTCTTATATTTTGTGAAGCAAATACCAAATTCCCAGTGCAGCAGCAAAAAACACCATGAAAAGTGGAGGATGACCAAATGTCTTCACAGTCCCCACTGGGAGACACTTAGAATCCAGTGGCCACAGTTTACCTACAAAGAGAGAATTGAGCACTGCTGCCTCATGTTCATTGGAATATAAGAAACCATCTCTTCCCGGTCACATAGATGCAGACCCAGCTTTGATGGTCTCACTACGAAGGAAGCTAAAGCTCATGACAGCAACATATATTTCAGGATCCCAACCTCAGAGGCCATTTCCCAAGAATTCTTAGGCCAGCAGAGCTCCTTGTTTGTGGAGTGTTTACCCTGTCCTTTACTTTTGGAAACTCCTCTACCACCTCAAAAGTTGTGAACTCCCGAGCATATTCCATTCCATGTATGTATTCCTAGATTTTTACACTTTTCAACTCTAATTGTGTCTTACTTGGGGCGAAGGTAATGTCAAGGCATTGTTCTGGATGTGAGTGGGAAGATTTTTGTGTAGCACATATTTACATACACATTGGATTCATTTTCCAATTTTCCATTTGAAATACTTAATCCCTGACACTAACCTGTACCCTACTAGTCTCTGACTAATAATCCTAAAATGATGGTGAAAAATAACCCAAAAAGAATAGAAATACAAGCAGTTCAGAGGAGGCATGGTGTATAGTTGGAATTGCTTTTTGCATTATATAATGTAGGAGTTTTAAATCTAGTCAATTTTCTGTTGAAATAGTTCTAGATGTGTTTTTAAAATTAACAAATATGTGAATCCCTGTCTCCCTTTCTCTGTAGCCTATTCAGCACATGTATTTTTATATGCACATATAGAATCCTACCTGATATCACTTGTACACACATGTGAGGTGGCTGAATTGGCAGATGCAAATTGTGAGAAGAGATCACTCCTCCTAAACGCTGTTGGAACTGAAAATTCAACCTACGGGTGAGCTTCCTAGTTGAATAACATTATACATAAATCCATTTCAGTAAAATGAATATTTTTCGATCTTTGGATTATATATATTTGATGAAGATTTTCGATTGGCATATATATTGCTACCTTTTTTTTCTTTTATTGGTTGCTCAAAACATTACAAAGCTCTTGACATATCATATTTCATACATTAGATTCAAGTGGGTTATGAACTCCCATTTTTACTCCAAATATAGAATGCAGAATCACATCAGTTACACATCCATATTTTTACATAATGTCTTATTTGTTACTGTTGTATTCTGCTACCTTTCCTATGCCCTACTATCCCCCCTCCGCTCTCTTCCTATCTTCTCTCTCTACGCTACCTACTGTAATTCATTTCACTTATTGTTTATTTTTCCATTACACTCACAACCTCTTATATGTATTTTTTTTGTAACAATAAGGGTCTCCCTCCATTACCATGCAATTTCTCTTTTCTCTACCTTTCCCTCCCACCTCATGTCTCTGCTTAATGTTAATCTTTTCTTCATGCTCTTCCTCTCTGCTCTGTTCTTAGTTGCTCTCATTATATCAAAGAAGTCATTTGGTATTTGTTTTTTTGGGATTGGCTAGCTTCACTAAGCATAATCTGCTCTAGTGCCATGCATTTCCCTGCAAATTCCATTATTTTGTCATTTTTTAGTGCTGTGTAATCCTCCATAGTATATAAAAAAAAAACATTTTTTTTTATCCATTCATCTATTGAAGGTAATCTGGGTTGGTTCCACAGTGTAGCAATTGTGAATTGTGCTGCTATGAACATCGATTGGCAGTATCCCTGTAGTACGCTCTTTTAAGGTCTTCAGGGAATAGTGCGAGAAGGGCAATAGCTGGGTCAAATGGTGCTTCCATTCCCGGCCTTCCCAGGAATCTCCATACTGCTTTCCAAATTGGCTGCACCAGTTTCAGTCCCATCAGCAATGTACAAGAGTACCCTTTTCCCCACATCGTTGCCAGCACTTGTTGTTGTTTGACTTCATAATGGCTGCCAATCTCACTGGATTGAGATGGTATTTTAGGGTGGTTTTGATTTGCATTTCTCTGACTGCAAGAAATGGAGAGCATTTTTTCATGTACTTGTTGATTGATTCTATGTCCTCCTCTGAGAAGTGTCTGTTCAGGTCCTTGGCCCATTAGGTTATTTGTTATCTTATTGTCTAATTATTTGAGTTCTTTGTATACTTTGTATACTCTGGATATTAGGGCTCCATCTGAAGGGTGAGGAGTAAAAATTTGTTCCCATGATCTAGGCTCCATATTTACCTCTCTTATTGTTTCTCTTTCTGAGAAAAAAATTTTCAGTTTAAGTAACTCCCATTTGTTGATTCTTGTTATTAACTCTTGTGCTATGGGTGTCCTATTAAGGAATTTGGAGCCTGACCATACAATATGTAGATCGGAACCAACTTTTTCTTCTATCAGATGCAGAGTCTCTGATTTGAATCTAGCTCCTTGATCCACTTTGAGTTAACTTTTGTGCATGGCGAGAGAAAGGGATTCAGTTTCATTTTGTTGCATATGGATTTTCAGTTTTCCCAACACGATTGGTTGAAGATGCTATCCTTCCTCCATTGCAAGCTTTTAGCTCCTTTATCAAATATAAGATAGTTGTAGCTTTTTGGATTAGTCTCTGTGTCCTCCATTCTGTACCATTCGTCCACCCACCTGTTTTGGTACCAGTACCATGCTGTTTTTGTTATTATTGCTCTGTAATATAGTTTGAAATCTGGTATCGCTATACCGCCTGATTCACACTTCCTGCTTAGAATTGCTTTTGCTATTCTGGGTCGTTTATTTTTCCATATGAATTTCATGATTGGTTTATCTATTTCTACAAAAAATTCATTTGGGATTTAGATTGGCATTTCATTAAACCTACAGACAACTTTTTAGTAATATCGCCATTTTGATGATGTTAGTTCTGCCTATCCATGAACAGGGTATATTTTTCAATCTTCTAAGATCTTATTCTACTTCTCTTTTTAGGGTTCTGTAGTTTGCATTGTATAAATCTTTCACCTCTTTTGTTAGGTTGATTCCCAAGTATTTAATTTTTTATGAGGATATTGTGAATGCAGTGTTTTTCCTCATTTTCATTTCAGAAGTTTTGTCGCTGATATACAGAAATGCCTTTGATTTATGCATGTTGATTTCATTTCCAGCCACATTGCTGAATTCATTTATTAGTTCTAGTAGTTTTTTTCTGTAGACCCTATTGGGTCTTCTATGTATAGAATCATGTCATCTTCAAATAGTGATAATTTAAGTTCTTTTTTTCCTATTTTTATGTCTTTAATGTCTTTCAACTTTCTAATTGCTCTGGCCAGTTTTTCGAGAACTATATTGAATAGAAGTGGTGATAGAGGACATCCCTGTCTTGTTCCAAATTTTAGAAAGAATGCCTTCAATTTTTCTCCATTCAGAATGATGCTAGCCTGAGGCTTAACATAGATAGTTTTTACAATGTCGAGGTATGTTCCTTTTATCCCTAGTTTTTCTAATGTTTTGAACGTAAAGGAATGCTCTACTTTTTCTAATGGTTTTTCTGCATCTATCAAGATCATCTTATGGTTCTTATTTTTAAGTCTATTGATGTTGTGAATAACATTTATTGATTTCCATATATTGAACCCTCCTTGCATCTCAGGGATGAATCCTAGTTGATCATGGTGCACAATTTTTTTGATGTGCCTTTGTATCCAAATCACCAGAATTTTAATGAAAATTTTTGCATCTAGGTTCATCAGAGATATTGGTCTGTTGTTTTCTTTCATTGAGGTGTCTTAGTCTGGTTTCAGAATCAGGGTGATGTTGGCCTCATAGAATGAATTTGGCAGAGCTCCCTGTTTTTCTATTTTCTGAATAACTTGAAAAGTATTGGTATTAATTCTTCTTTAAAGGTTTTGTAAAACTCCGCTGTATACCCATCCGATCCTGGGCTTTTCTTGGTTGGTAGTAGTTTGATTGCCTCTTCTATTTCATCGATTGATATTGGTCTGTTCAAATTGTGTGTATCCTCCTGACTCAGTCTAGGCAAATCATATGACTTAACAAATGTATCAATGTCTTCACTATTTTCTATTTTATTGGAATATAGGTTTTCAAAATAATTTCTAATTGTCTTCTGTATTTATGTAGCATCTGTTGTGATATTGCCTTTTTCATCCCGTATGTTAGTAATTTGAGTTCTCTCTCTTCTTCTCCTCGTTAGCATGGCTAAGGGTCTGTCAATCTTATTTATTTTTTCGAAGAACCAACTATTAGTTTTGTTAATTTTTTAATAGTTTCTTTTGTTTCAATTTCGTGATTTACTCTCTGATTTTAATAATTTCTTGCCTTCTGCTACATTTGCTGTTGTTTTGCTCTTCCTTTTCTAGGGCTTTGAGATTAAGTGAGAGCTCATTTATTTGTTGTTTTTGTTTTTTTCTTTTTTTGAGGAATGACCTCCAGGCGATGAATTTGCCTCTTGAATCTTGTTTCATTGTGTCCCATTGAATCTGATATGTTGTGTCTGTATTTTCATTTATCTCTAAGAATTTTTTGATTTCCTCCTTTATGTCTTCTGTAACCCATTGATCATTCAGTAACATATTGTTCATTTTCCATGTGATGTAGGATTTTTCCTTCCTTCTTTTACCGTTGGTTTCCAGTTTCATTCCATTGTGATCAGAAAAAAATTCATGGTATTATCTCCACCCCTTTATATTTACTGAGTGTTGCCCTATGGCATAATATATGGTCTATTTTTGAGAAGGATCCATGTGCTGGTGAGAAAAAAGTATATCCACTTGATGATGGTTGATATATTCTATATATGTCAGTTAAGTCTAGGGTATTGATTGTGATATTGAATTCTATATTTTCTTTATTCAACTTTTGTTTGGAGGATCTGTCCAATGGTGAGAGAGGTGAGTTGAAGTCTCCCATAATTATTGTGTTGTGGTCTATTTGATTCTTGAACTTGAGGAGAATTTGTTTTATAAATGTTGCAGCACCATTATTTGCTGCGTAAATATTGATAATTGTTATGTCTTGTTGGTGAATGGTTCCTTTCAACAGTATATAATGTCCTTCCTTATCCCTTTTGATTAAATTAGTCTTGAAGTCGATTTTATTCCATAAGAGGATGGCCACCCCTGCTTGCTTACAAGGACCGTGTGCATGGTATAAATTTTCCCAACCTTTCACCTTCAGCCTGTGTATGTCTTTTCCATTCAGATGTGTCTCCTGGAAGCAACATATTGTTGGATTTGTTTTTTTTAATCCACGTTACAAGTCTATGTCACTTTATTGGAGAGTTTAAGCCATTAAAGTTTAGAGTTAGTATTGATATATGGTTTGTATTGCCACCCGTCTTTGATTATTTATCTTTTTTTTTTTAATTTAGTTTGTTTATCCATGATTAACTTTTCCCCCGCCCTCTGTCATTAATGAGGCACTTCCCACTGATGGTTTTCTTTGTTGATATTCATTTTTTCCTCGTGTAGTGTTTTCCTTAAGATGCTTTGCAATGCTGGTTTTCTGGCTGCAAGTTCTTTTAGCTTTTGTTTATCACGAAATGTTTTTATTTCGTTGTCTTACCTGAAGCTTAATTTTGCTGAATACAGATTTCTTGGTTGGCATCCATTGTTTTTAAGTGTTTGAAATACGTTGTTCCAGGATCTTCTCACTTTCAGCGTCTGTGATGAAAAATCTGTTGTTAACATTTTTGGTTTACCCCTGATTTTAATCTGCCTCCTTTCTCTTGTAGCTTTTAATATTTTCTCTTTGTTCTGTATATTGGATATCTTCATAACAATGTGTCTTGGCATTGGTCTACTGTGATTTTGTGTGCTCGGTGTCCTGTAAGCATCTACAATTTTTTTTATCCCTTTCCATTTTTATTTCTGGAAAGTTTTCTGTAATTATTTCATACAGCAGGTTACTCATTCCCTTGGTTTGAATCTCTGTACCTTCCTCTATCCAGATGACTCATTAGTTTTTTTTTTTTCTTATGTTATCCCATATCTCTTGGATGTTTTTCTCATGACTTTTTACCAGCATTTCTTTGTTGGCTAGACTTTTTTCAAGATGATATATTTTGTCTTCATTATCTGACATTCTGTCTTCTACTTGCTCCACTCTGTTAGTGATACTCTCAATTGAGTTTTTAATTTGTTTTATCATTTCCTTCATTTCTAGAATTATTGTTTGATTTTTTTTATAATCTCTATCTCCTAATTAAGATGCTTAATTTCTTTTTATATCTGTTTATGTAATTCATTTTCAATGTGTTCTTTCACTGTTTGGTTTTGATGTCTCGTATCCTCTTTAAGGTTCCATTCCATCTGTCTAAGGTATTTCTTGAGTTCTTTATATGACCATTTTTCTGATGACTCTAGGTCCTTCTGAATATTTAGGCTGTCCATCATTGTTTGTACTCCTTTTCTTCCTTGCTTTTTTATGCTGCTCATGTTACTTCTTGTTTTGTTTGACTGCTGAGTTACTGCTTACTCTTATAAATTTATTTGATGCTTGGGAGGAAAGATATTAGAAGGGAAGGGAAGAAGTCACTAAAGAGAATGAGAGTAGACAGGTAGAATTCAAGGAAGGGAGAATAAGAAAATTGAAAAGAAATGAAAAGACAAAAGAAAAAAATAGAAAATAAAGAAAGAAAAAAAATTTAAATAATAATTATAATTAAAAAATGAAAATTAAAATTTAAAATAATATTAATAATAATAATGATAAAATAATAAATAAAAAAATAAAAACATTAAAAAAGTTAAAGAACAACAACAACAAAAATGAAAATGAAAGAAATATAAAAAATATAAATTAAAAAAATAATAATAATACATGCAGTCATAGAGTTCAATTAACTTCTCTTTCAGTATGTGGAGCTGTGTGCACTGGGCCAAGCTCCTCCTCTGAATAAGTGGGAACCAATCACTGTGCAGCAGCTCTTCCTCCCAAACTTGGCGGATCTCCAATCCTGAGTGCCTAGGGCCTTCTCTTGTGCTTCCTCAAGCCATGCCCTGATCACCTGTGACGCTCACCACAATAGTGGTTACAAGCCAGAACTCTACTCCTGGCAGCCCTGTTTTCATGAACGCCTGTGCACACTCTACCTGTTTGCCTCCCTCAGACCCTAAGTTTGTAGAGCTTGGGGCTGAGGACCCCCAGCGAATTTTCTTGCCCTCTGGGAGCCACACCACCGGTACGTCGTGTAAGAGACCTCAATTGTCAGCACTTGTGGGATCAGGAGCCCGGAATTCCACGCCGCTAGTCCCGAGCCAATCCAGATTCCCTAGGTCTGGCTATCGCGCTCACGGGAGAGCTGGAAGAGGCCCTTACGGCAGAGCTGGGAGGGGCCCTTAAGGTTTCCCCGCTGTGTTGAGAGAGATGGCTAGGGGATTACACACCTGTCACGCTGGTTTCAATGAAGTTATCTCCTCTGAGCGTGACATCATTTCTATGCTATGGTGGTATCCCATGCAAATGGTGACCGTTTGTTCCCTTTGCAAGGTAACCAACGCAACGGGTGGGTCCTGAGTGTCTCTCCCAAGCGCCGTTTCAATCCTGTGGCCACTGCCTTTGAAGGCTTGGTTGGCTTTTACCTCTGAAAGTTCAGAAGGGCCGAACAGTTATTTCAGAGGGATCTTAGTGCTGAGTCACGAGAACCAGGCAAACCGGAGGTTGAATGCAGCCGATCCAGTCTCGGTGTGTGTTCTGAGGGGCCCAGAATGTTCGCACCAGATCCACATTAGGTCAACATTGCCTAGTGATTCTGAGCAAACAGCATTTAGACAGTTTACGACTCCCGATGCCCGCGCAGCTGAAGAGGTCAGAGACTTGATTTTTCCATGCCTGCCTTCATGATGGATTTCCTGTATTGCTACTTTTTTATATCTGTGCATGTGAGTGTGTATGTATGAGAGTGTGTATATATATATATACACTCTCCAGATTTTTTAAAATATGAAATATATGTGTCTTATTATACACTCCCTAAATTCATTCATATTCATATATGTGTATTTATAATCAACTTTCCACAAGATTATTCTCAGAAATAATCATCCACCTGAAATACATATTTGTTTTCTAGTACTGAAAACTAAATTCAGTGAAAGGTGCAAACAAAACCTAATATTTCTACAGTTACTGAGCTAGTTTAACATCAATGCAAGTATATTCTTAGGGGACATGATGTGTATTTTGATTTTCATTTTTATTCAACACTTATACGTTACGATGTCTTCAGTTTATGCACATCATAGGATATATATTTCATTCAAAAGTTAGAAAATTTATAGGCATTTGTTTCACGATCAATCACTTTCTGATTCAGAACACATGATTCTTCTATGTTTCATGACTGGTCTTTTCATGAGACTTCTTTCCAAACACATTATTTTCGTTTAACATCATCACTTATAAAGCAAAACTCAAACACCCTTCATGATAAACCATAATCCTAATATTACCATTAGATATATAACTGGTTGAAATGAATGATTATATATCAATATAAGATTTCTTATATATTTTCAGATTTCAATTCAATCCATTATTTAAAGTGGAACCAGATACATTATTTATTCATATTATCGTCTATTCATGCATTATCTCTATATTCATAGACACAGGGTACACCTCTTTGTACCCCTAATACTAATGTATATGTCTTCAAAATATTGCTCCCAGACATGGTGAAAGAAATACTCATGTTACCTGATCTACATATACATTTTACCACCGAAATATTCTGAACAAAAAAAAATGTAAAGGTCACACTTATGATTGTACCAAAGCCTAAAAGGAAAGTGAACATGGATAAGTAATAACATCCGTGTCCAGGTTGCCTAATGCTCTCAAATGTCAATCCCATTGGTGAAAACATATTTGTTTTTTCCTATGATTATATATTCAAACTCAACCCTGTTGAAAATGTCTAATCCTATCACTCATTTATACTTTGCCTGATTTCGTTATGTCTCTATTGATACCTGCTTTTCTACATAATTTCCCCAGTTCATCATTGTGAAAGACTCTTCACATGTACTGACATTTACATTCACTCTCTAAACGAAACCCTATTGCTAAAGAAGCTTTTTATTCCAAATCATATTCTCACTCTTCTTCCTAAACCTACCGACTATCTTTCTAATCCTACCGACTATCCCTTTTTAACTGGATGTTCTCTTCTACATTCAATCATCCAAGGTACAAGGTCCTATGCCATTGTATATCGATTTAACTGAGACAATTGTACAGAACGTAATTCAACACTATGCATCCCAATCAAGGGCCCAATGCCCTTCTGGGCTTCAAATCTTTTTTAGATTTCCGTTTTCATACATATATTTCACTTATATATTCTTATAAATATCGCAGGTACCCAATCCCTTTATTCATCCTGCAGAATGATTCCTAACCCAAATCAAACATATAATGAACCCTAACCATACACTAACTTTACCGAAGAGCAGGGACAGAGTTGGTTTTAAAATACAGGAATGTAGGGTATCTTCACCTGCTGAGAACCTCAAATGTTCATGCAGAAATGATCCCTGGTGAAGATGAAGGCAGCTATGAAATACCTCAGAAAGCAAAAGTCATCTTTCATGGCAGTCATCCTGGTCGGGTTGAAGGGTTGTGTCTGAATCACTCTCTCTTCTTAATGTATACAAGATGGACCAAACCAGTTCTGTGTGGAGAGCTGTTCCAAGGTGCTTATGATTGATATAACATTCTAACTTGTGAAAGTGTTACAGGAAAACAGGGGCAGCCTCCACCTAATGGGACTTTTGGAAGCAACTGTTAGGGCAAAGTGGTTGCCAAGGCAGTGATGTAATTCAGATCCTGAAGGAAGTGACCTCACCTCACTTCCTTGGTGATGAAACTCTCTGAACTTGGGATCCAGGAAGCCAGGAACCCAGACACAGTCCCTGTCCCAGTCCCAGTGGTCTCATATGTTTGGATTTACCAAGGACAGAGTCAGTCTTTCTTTGAACCTACAGATGTGAGGATGGCCAAATGCCAGGAAACCTTTGAAGAGGGGCTTTTCCTCAAAAAGCAGGTAGTGTCTCACCACTGGCTCTTGACAACTTCACAGAGTTGGCCAAGCAGACCAGAACTGAGACAGGAGAGGTCATTTTGGGGAAACATAGTATGGCCCACCAGTCAGAGGACACTCCGGAGAGTCACAGACCTACTTGGGGGAAGGAGGTGCCTTTGTGGGTGTGGGTGTGATTTTGTGGTTTTGTCTCAAGTTCTCAGAATAGGTGGGAAAGGCAGTTTGTTTGGTTTGGAGTGGACTACTTTTAGTAAGTCCTTTGACAAGGCGAGTGTCTGTGTATCCCACTGTGTTCATGATTGTAGACATTAGAAGAGAGAAGGCATCAATGGATGTTTCCTGTCTACTAGAAAGCTTGCCAGCATTCATTGTGCCCAATATATGAGTGGAATCAGGCTTGCCTTATGGATGGGCAACACCTACTAGCTTCATAATTTCCTGTTTTCTCCTTCAATTCTGGCAACACTCCAGAATAGTATCATGGTTTTGTGTCCAAGATATGTACCACCTCCAATATCTGTGACATGGCCATGTACTAGATAGTTGAAGGGAATGGCTAGCATCTCAGAAATCTCAGATATCAGTTGACCAGGAAAGTCTCAGTGGAGAAACCCTGCTTTGGTCCTTTTGCTTACCTATTGTTCTGTTGCCCTGAATGTCAGGAAGAACTTTGCCTCAAGCCACCACTTTGTGAAGCCTGAAGAAAACAGTTTTCAAATGCAAATGAATGGGCATCACGTGTGGATCCATGCTTAATTGCTTTGAAAAGGGATATGTCTGAATCAGTCTCTTGGCCATGTGTGAGGCTGAGGCTTAGATTCTCAGCACCTGATGGATCTAAAGATACATCCCATGCATGCATCGAAAACCAAAATGGCAAAAAGATCAGATATTGTTGATTAACTCTCTTGCCTTCCTCTGGTAGGTTCCTGACATCCATCAAGTGAGAACAGGGATCCTTTGGGTCAAATGAGTTCTTCAAAACCCAGCACAGGCTAGCCCATAGGTGCTTGTTTTTCTCATGACTCCAATTCACTTAAAGAATCTAAACCTCAAAGTCAGTAGGCCTCAAGTTGGAGAAGCTAAGCAGTATTAAAGGAAGGCCTATTTGATCACTCCTGGTTTACAGGAAGGGTGTCCATGCCACCCTGACTTTAGGCAAATGAGGTGCAGGAAGCTTATTTTGGACACTGACGTGGGCTGCTCCCCTCATGGAAACCTCCAGCCACAGGTTATGATGAGTGTATATATGGAAGAAGATTTGGGCCATGTGGGAGTCTTTGGGATTTAATTGTGGACATTTGAATGGTGGTTTGAAGAGATGACTGGGTCCACGTGGGCTTGCACCCTGGTGTGATTCCCCTTAGAGACTGAGTTGTGGTACTGATCTCAGAGAAGTATTGCCATGAATTGTGTTGGGATTTTAGATGGCCATGCATGAGAGTTGCCCTTGGAAAGACATCTAGGCCCAAGTTGACTTTCCACAGATCACAGGGAATCTCAGCCAGGATATCACATGATTTTATTCTTAAAGACTTGGCAGCCATTTTTGAGAGTCAAAACACACATGGACCTCACATTGTAGACCTCAATGGGCCTGGCTTAATCTGACATTTTGGCCACTCTTTGGGAAGCCTTGCCTGTGAGAATTCTCCAGAGTTTTCATTGAAATGAACTTACTCACCATTTAATGGTTCCTGAATAAATTGAAACCCACAGTGCCTCCAACTTCTTCCTTGAAAATTGGCTAGATAAATACCATAAAAATTTTTGAAATTCCCATGACTGGGTGGCACTGGAGAACATTTGGATATCCTGTTGCTGATCATGAGTATGTAAGACAGTGCCTTGATTGACTTGGTTTTATGAAAATGGTGTAGAACAGAGATGCCAGTGAGTTGGATCCTGTTGAGTAGTTGTCCTAGAGCAGTGGTTGGCAGGTGTGTGATAAAACATCTGTGTTGGGCCATGTGGATCTGCCATTGTCTTGCAAATGGATTGTGACTGACATTTTGAAGCCAGTAGACTCTTATATGTAAAAGCATATTGTTATATGGAGAGGTTTCAGGGCAATGTTCAGAATCAGGTTGCTGTGGTCAATGGGGCAAGCAATGTGAAATAGAAGCCTGGTTGGTGCATTCTCCTGCAGAACCCGACCCACCACAATTGACAGAACTCACTTCAGCACTGTGTCCCTGTTGAACTCCTTGTATTTCATGAAGCAAATTCCAAACTCCCAGTGCAGCAGCAAGAAACACCACGAATAGTGGAGGATGACCAAATGGATTTACAGTCCACACGGGGAGACACTTAGACCCCAGTGGCCACAAGTTACATACAAATAGAAAATTCAGCACTGATGCCTCATGTTCATTGGAAAATAAGAAACAATGTCATTCATGTCACATAGATGAAGACCCAGCTTTGATGGTCTCACTCCAAATGAAGCTAATGCTCCTGACAACAGCATATATTTCATTGCCCAACCTTAGAGGCAGTTTCTCCAGATGTCAGGCTGGCAGAACTTCATGTTTGTGGAGTGTTTACCCTGTCCCTTACTTTTGGAAACTCCTCTACCACCTCCAAATTGTGAACTCCTGAGCATTTTCCATTCCACATATGTATTCACAGATTTTCTAACTCCTCTCCTCTAATTGTGTCTTATGTGGGGCGAAGGTAATGTCAAGGCATTGTTATGAATGAGAGTGGGAAGTTTTTTGTGTAGCACATATTTGCATATACATTGGATACATTTTCAAATTTTCCTATCGAAATACTGAATCCCTGACACTAACACATACCCTAATAGACTTTGACTTCTAATCCTAATATTATGGAGAAAAATAACCCAAACAGAATAGAAATACAAGAGGTTCACAGGAGGCATGGTGTATAGTTGGACTTGCCTTTCGTATGATAAATGGTAGGTGTTATAAATCTAGCGAATTTTAATTGAAATAGTCCTCCATGTGTTTTAAAAGTTAACAAATATGTGAATAACTGTCTCCCTTTCTCTGTAGCCTATTCATCACATGTATTTTTATATGCACATATCGAATTCTACCTGGTATAACTCGTACATTTTGTGAGGTGGCTGGCTTGGCAGATACAAATTGTGAGAAGAGATCACTCCTACTAAATGCTGTTGGAACCGAAAATTCAAGATACGGGTGAGCTTCTTAGTTGAACGACATAAATCCATGTTCATTAAAATGAATATTTTTGGATCTGTGGATGATATATATTTCATGGTGAATTTCGATTGGCATACATAATGCTACTTTTTTAATGTCTCTGTGTGTATGTATATATATACATATATATATATTTTTTTTTTTTTCACTCTGCAGATTTTTCAAAATATGAAGTATATTTTTCTTATTATACACTCCCTAAATTCATTCATATTCATGTATGTGGATTTATAATCAACTTTTCAAAAGATTTTTCTCAGAAATATTCATCCACCTGAAATACTTATTTGTTTCCTAGTCTGAAAACTAACTTCAGGGGATCATATGATGGCTGCGAAGGGAGTGCATCATCCTCATATACCGCATCACTGTGCGGGAGAATGACGAGTTAGAATGGCTAAAACCTATCTTGTTAGGAATTTCCAGCAAAATTGTGGTTCTCCAAAACCTAGTGTACTAATTTCCATCTCACGAGGATCAGCTACGGGAACTCAAACGAGAGTGATTTGTCCTCACAGAAGGTCATGTGGCTTATTCAGGAAATCGCTCCGTGGCTAGAGTCTGTGGTGCGTGCTGGGAAACGACGAGATAGCAACGCAAATATACAGTGGTGCAGATACTGTGGGCTCCTGCCAGGTATGCAATCACTGTGCTCAGTGCTGAATTCTGGGTTTGAGACGGGGAAGCATGCAGTCCAACTCGTTTCTCCGCACCAGTCAGACCACAGAGGAACCCAGCGGCCACCATCTTGGAGAGGTGACGTCACCATCCCTGTTTTCGACTGATCGCAGCTTATTCAGCTATAGAACCGGTAATTTCAGGATGCCATTCACCTTTGTCTTGCAGACAAATTACTCAGGCTCAGTGCTAGAGAACCCGCAGAAACTGCGTCTTGGAGCCTGCTTCTATTAGAACATACACCGAGCCCAGAGCGGCCGAATTCCGCCTCCCGGAACTGATCTGGCCCTGGGCTAAAGAACCTGCGGAAACTGCTTCTCGGTCCGGGTCTTGCTGAATACTGTGGAGGTAAATATCAACCGAGCCTTCATAGGGAGTGCAACAGGATTGAGACGGGGCTTGTGAGTGCCGGTCAGAACTCACCCATTGCTTTAGTCACCCAGCAAAGGGAACAAAATGCTGCCTTTTGCATGGGATACCAACATGGCAGAGATCTGATGTCATCAGAAAGCAGCAGAGGAGATAACTTCATTGATACCATCGGTGACAGAAACAGTTGGTCTCCTGGTAAAGAAAGTGAGTCACAAACACCCGGGTCTCTCTCACTTTGTCATCAAGCCAGAGGGGCAGAGCAGAGCCGCCGCCCACGCCCGGAACAGGCCCAGCGACACACCTGCATGGTAGTCACGTCACCCCAATTGGAATAGAGGCAGAGCAGAGCCGCCGCCCTTGCCCAGAACAGGCCCAGTGACCCGCAGGCATGGTAGTCAAATCACCCGAATTGGAATAGTTGCAGAGCAGAGCCTTCTCCCTCACCTAGTACAATCCCAGTGGCCCACCGGCATGGTAGTCAGGTCACCCCAATATTAGTAGGGACAGAGCAGAGCCTTCGCCCGCACCCCGAACAGGCCCAACAACCTGCCGGCATGGTAGTCACGACCCCCCAAATGGAGTAGTGGCAGAGCAGAGCCATCACCCGCACCCGCAAGGTAGGCACACCTGCACCTGACTGGCAGAAGAGACCCATCGCCCTGCCGGAGCGGCAGACACTTCACCCCATTTGGAATAGGAGCAGAGCAGATCCGTTGCCCGTGCCCGCAAGGTAGGCAGACCTGCGACAAACTGGCGGAACAGGCCCAGCAACACACCTGCATGGTAGTCACGTCATCCCAATTGGAGTAGGGGCAGAGCAGAGCCGCCGCCAGCACCTACAAGGTAGGCAGACCTGCGACTGATCGGCAGAACACCCCAGGGGTCCACGGGCCTGGTAGACACGTGACACCAATTGGAGGAGGGGCAGAGCAGAGCCGCCTCCCGCGCCTGCATGGTAGGCAGACCTGCAACCGATCAGGAAAACAAGCCCAGCGGCCCGTCAGCAAGGTAGTTAGATCACCCTAATTGGAGGAGCAGCACAGGCCCCCTGCGCCCATGCAAGGGAGACTTTGCAACTATACAAGAGCAATATAAATATATAGGAGGAAAATTTCAAAATCACAACAGTTTCACCAAGCAGAAAGAAAAGCGAGCAGTATGATAAGACAAGGAAAAAAGGACCACAAGCAATGCAGGTCAGCAGTAAATGGAATGTCAGATAAAGAACTCAGGATATACATGCTTCAGATGATCTGGAGTCTCAAGGAAGACATTAGACAGCAAAATCAGACAATGAAAAATCACTTCGACAATGAATTACATAAACAAATCCAAGAAGCAAAAGATCAGCTATACAGGGAGATAGAGGTTGTAAAAAATAACAAACAGAAATCCTAGAAATGCAGAAAGCAATAAACCAACTTAAAAACTCAATTGAGAATACTACCAGCAGAGTAGAACACTTAGAAGATAGAACATCAGACAATGAAGACAAAGTATTCCAACTTGAAAAGAACATAGACAGCTCAGCAAGACTGTTAAGAAACCATCAACAGAATATCCAAGAAATACGGGATAACATAAAGAGACCAAACTTAAGAGTCATTGGAATACAGGAAGGTATAGAGGTCCAAACCAAAGCAATGAGCAATGTATTCAATGAAATAATACGAGAAAACTTCCCAGACTTGAAGAATCAGACTGACTCCCAAGTCCTAGAAGCCTACAGGACGCCGAATGTGCAAAATCATAAGAGATCCACACCTAGACACATTATAATGAAGATGCCCAACGTACACAATAAGGAGAGAATTTTAAATGCTACAAGAGAAAAAAAAAGCAGATTACATTTAGGGGTAAACCAATCAGGATAACAGCTGATCTTTCAACACAGACTCTGAAAGCTAGAAGATCCTGGATTAACATTTTTCAAACACTGAAAGAAAATGGATTCCAACCAAGAATTGTGTATCCAGTGAAATTAAGCATCAGGATGGAAGATAAAATCATAACCTTCTATGTTAAAAAAAAAGTTAAAATAAATTGTAGCTAGAAAACCATCTCTTCAAAACATCATTGGCAAAATATTACAGGAAGAGGAAATGGAAAATAACAATAAAAACCAACAGTGGGAGGTAGTACAGTAAAAGGGGGAAATAATCAATGTAGAAAACAATCCATGTTTAATAACATAAATAAACAAATAGGGCTGGAAGAACAACCATTATCTCAATAATAACCGTAAATGTCAATGGCTTAAACTCACCAATTAAGAGACACAGGCTAGTAGAATGGATCACAACACAAGACCCAATAATATGCTGCCTATAGGAGACGCATTTGATAGGAAAAGACATACATAGACTGAAGGTGAAAGGTTGGGAAAAATCATATCACTTATATGGACTTCGGAAACAAGCAGGAGTGTCCATACTCATATCAAATAAAATAGATTTCAAGCCAAAGTTAATCAAAAGGGATAAAGAGGGACACTACATACTGCTCAAGAGAACCATACATCAACAAGACATAACCATTATAAATATATATATGCCCCAAACAATGGTGCAGCTATGTCCATCAAACAAACTTTTCTCAAGATCAAGAGTCTAATAGACCACCATACAATAATCATGGGAGACTTCAACACACCTCTCTCACCACTGGACAGGTCTTCCAAACAAAAGTTGAAATAGAAAACTATAGAACTCAATAACACAATTAATAACCTAGACTTAATTGACATATATCGAATATACTCCTCAACATCAAGCAGTTACATTTTTCCTCAGCAGCACATGGATCCTTCTCAAAAATAGATCATATATTATGTCACAGGGCAATTCTTAGACAATATAAAGAAGTAGAGATAATACCATGCATCTTATCTGATCATAATCTAATATAAACTAAAAATCAATGATAAACGAAGGAAGGAAAAATCATGCATCACTTGGAGAATGAACAATAGGTTACTGAATGATCAATGGGTTATAGAAGACATCAAGGAGGAAATTAAAAAATTCTTAGAGATAAATGAAAACACAGGCACAACATATCAGAATCTATGGGACACACTGAAATCCGTTCTAAGAGGAAAATTCATTGCTTGGATTTCATTCCTTAAAAAAAGAAAAAAAAAAACAAAACAAATAAATGATGTCATACTTCATCTCAGAATCCTAGAAAAAGAAGAGGAAAACAACAGCAAAATAAGTAGAAGGTAAGATTTAATTAAAATCAAAGCTGAAATTAATGAAATCGAAACAAAAGAAACAATTGAAAAAATTGAGAAAACTAAAAGTTGGTTCTTTGAAAAAATAAATAAAATCGACAGACCCTTAGCCATGCTAATGAAGAGAAGAAGAGAGAAAACTCAAATTACTAGCATACGGGATGAAAAGGGCAACATCACATGTTAAGGTATATAAACAAGTCAGGATGGCACCTGGTATTTTGCCAGAGAAATGTTAGGGTCTGTAAACAAGTCTGGATGGCGCCTGGAAAAATGCCATAGAGAGTGGTTTGTGAAGTAACAAAAGCAAGCCATTAAGTGTGGAGATTCCTTATTGGTTCACTGCTGGATCTATTTTATGCTAATTAGATAAGCTATATAAAATGTATAAATATCACTCAGATGCTACAATAAACGGCTTCCATTCCTGCTGTATCAATCTACACAAGTTATTTGTCACCCCCTGGCAATCACAGCAGATATTTCTGAAATACAGAAGATAATCAGAAATTAATTTGATTCGTTATACTCCAATATAATAGAAGATAGTGAAAGCATCGAAAAATTTCTTAAGTCATATGATCTGTCCAGATTGAGTCAGGAGGATATAGACAACCTAAACAGACCAGTATCAATTGAGGAAATAGAAGAAACCATCCAAAGATTACCAACTAAGGAAAGACCAGGACAGTATGGGTATACAGCAGAGTTTTACAAACCCTTTAAATATGAACTAATACCAATACTTTTCAAGCTATTTCAGGAAATTGAAAAAGAGGGAGATCTTCCAAATTCATTCTACCAGGCCAATATCACCCTGATTTCTACACCAGACATAAACACTTCAAACAAAGAAAACTACAGACCAATATCCCTAAGGAATCTAAATGCAAAAATCCCTAATTAAATTCTGGTGAATCAGATACAAAAACATATTAAAAAAATTGTGCACCATGATCAAGTAGGATTCATCCATGGAATGCAAGGCTTGTTCAATATACGAAAATCAATAAATGTTATTCACCACATCAATAGACTTAAAAATAAGAACCATATGATCATCTCGATAGATGCACAAAAAGCATTCGACAAAGTACAGCATCCCTTTATCTTCAAAACTCTAGAAAAACTAGGAATAACAGGATCATACCTCAATATTGTAAAAGCAATCTATGCTAATCCTCAAGCTAGCATCATTCTGAATCTAGAAAAATTGAAGGCATTCCCTCTAAAATCTGGAACAAGAATGGGATGCCCTCTCTCACTACTTCTGTTCAATACAGTTCTCGAAACACTGGCCAGAGCAATTAGACAGACGGAAGAAATTAAAGGCATAAAAATAGGAAAAGAACAACTTAAATTATTACTATTACAGATGACATGATTCTATACCTAGCAGACCCAAAAGGGTCTACAAAGAAACTAATAGAGCTAATAAATGAATGCAGCAAAGTGGCAGGATATAAAATCAACACGCATAAATCAAAGGCATTCCTCTATATCAGGGACAAATCCTCTGAAATGGAAATGAGAACAACCACTCCATTCACAATATCCTAAAAAAAAAAAAAGATGGGAATCAACCTAACAAAAGAGGGGAAAGTCTCATACAATGAAAACTACACAACCCTAAAGAGAGAAATATAAGAAGATCTTAGAAGATGTAAAAATATACCCTGTTCATGGAAAGGCAGAACTAACATCATCAAAATGGTGATATTACCAAAATTTCTCTATAGGTTTAATGCAATGCCAATCAAATCCCAAAGGCATTTCTTGTAGAAATAAAGAAAGCAATCATGAAATACATATGGAAAAATAAAAGTTCCAGAATAGCAAAAACAATGCTAGGCAGGAAGTGTGAATCAGGCGGTAGAGCGATACCAGACTTCACACTATACTACAGAGCAATAGTAACAACAATAGCATGGTACTGGTACCAAAACAGGCTTGTGGACCAATGGTACTGAATAGGGGACACAGAAACCAATCCACAAAACTACAACTATCTTATATTTGATAAAGGGGCTAAAAGCATGCAATGGAGGAAGGATAGCATCTTCAACAAATGGTGTTGGGAAAACTGGAAATCCATATGTAACAAATTGAAACTGAATCCCTTTCTCTTGCCATGCACAAAAGTTAACTCAAAATGGATCAAGGAGCTTGATATCAAATCAGAGACACAGTGCCTGATAGAAGAAAAATTTGCTTACGATGTACATACTGTGGGGTCGGGCTCCAAATTCCACAATAGGACACCCATAGCACAAGAGTTAATAACTAGAATCAACAAATGGGACTTACTCAAACTAAAAAGTTTTTTCTAAGCAAAAGAAACAATAAGAGAGGTAAATAGGGAGCCTACATCCTGGGAAGAAATCTTTACTCCTCACACTTCAGATAGAGCCCTAATATCCAGAGTATACAAAAAACTCAAAAAATTAGACAATAAGATAACAAAGAACCCAATCAACAAATGGGCTGAGGACCTCAACAGACACTTATCAGATGAGGACTTACAATCAATCAACAAGTACATGAAAAAATGCTCACCATCTCCAGCAGTCAGAGAAATGCAAATCGAAACCACCCTAAGATACCATCTCACTCCAGTAAGATTGGCAGCCATTATGAAGTCAAACAACAAGTTCTGGCAATGATGTGGGGAAACAGGTACACTTCTACATTGCTGGTGGGACTGCAAATTGGTGCAGCCAATTTGGAAAGCAGTATGAAAATTTCTTGGAAAGCTGGGAATGGAACAACCATTTGACCCAGCTATTCCCCTACTCAGTCTATTCACTAAAGACCTAAAAACAGCATGCTACAGGGACACTGCTACATCGATGTTCATAGCAGAACAATTCACAACAGCAAGACTGTGAAACCAACTTAGATAACCTTCAATGAAAGAATGGATAAAATACTGTGGCATTTATACACAATGGAGTATTACTCTGCATTGAAAAATAAAAAAAATCATAGAATTTGGAGGGAAATGGATGGCATTAGAGCAGATTATGCTAAGTGAAGCTAACCAATCCTTAAAAAACAAATGCCAAATGTCATCTTTGATATAAGGAGAGTAACTAAGAACAGAGGAGAGACGAAGAGCATGACAAGATGATTAACATTAAAGCGGGATGAGAGGTGGAAAGGAAAGGGAGAGAGAAGGAAAATTGCATGGAATTGGAAGGAGACCCTCAGGGTTATACAAAATTACATACAAGAGAAAGTGAGGGGAAAGAGAAAAATAATACAAGGGGGACAAATTTATTACAGTAGAGGGGGTAGAGAGAGAAGAGGGGAGGGGCGGGGAGGGGAGGGGGGATAGTAGAGGATAGGAAAGGCAGCAGAATTCAATAGACACTAGTATGGCAATATGTGAATCAATAGATGTGTAACTGATGTGATTCTGTAATCTGTACACGGGGTAAAAATGGGAGTTTATAGCGCACTTGAATCAAAGTGTGAAATATGTTATAACAACAACTATGTAATGTTTTGAACAACCATAAATAAAAATGAAATAAAACTAACTACGGTGAATAATGCATGCAATCCTAATATTTCTACAGTAACTGACCCAGTTTAACATCAATGCAAGTAGATTCCTATGGGACATGATGTGTACTTTGACCTTCATTTTTATTCAACACTGGTACATTACTATTTCATCAGTTTATGCACATCACAGGATATATATTTCATCCACAATTTAGGAAAGTTATAGGCATTTGTTTCACTTTCAATCAATTCCAGCTTCAGAACACATGGATTCCTCCATATTTCTTGACTGGTCTTTTCATGAGACTTCATTCCAAACACATTATTTTCGATTTCCATAAACACTTTTGAAACAAAACTCACACACACTTCATGATAAACAATAACCCTAAGATTACCATTATATATGTAACTGGTTGGAGTGAATGATTGTATGTCAATATATGATTTCCTATATATTTTAAGATATCAATTCAATCCATTATTTAAAGAGAAAAAAGTTATATTATTTATTCACACTATGGTCTATTCATGCATTATCTCTATATTCATTGACACAGGGTACACCACTTGGTACCCACAATACTAATTTATGTGTCCTCAAATATTGCTCCCAGAAATGGTGGAAGAAATACACACATCATATGATCTACATATATATTTGATCACAATAATTTTCTGGGCACAAAATGCAAAGGTCACACTTATGATTGTACCAAATCCTAAATTGAAAGTGAACATGGCTTACTAAAAACATCCATGTCCAGGTTGCCTAATGCTTTCAAATGTCATTCCTATTGGTGACTACATATTTGTTTCTTCCTAAGATTATGTATTCAATCTCAACCCTGTTGAAAATGTCTAATCCTA
Source organism: Callospermophilus lateralis (assembly GCF_048772815.1). Taxonomy (NCBI): domain Eukaryota; kingdom Metazoa; phylum Chordata; class Mammalia; order Rodentia; family Sciuridae; genus Callospermophilus; species Callospermophilus lateralis. Next base: position 597,608 of record NW_027512925.1, read on the forward strand.
TCACTCACTATATAATTGCCTCATTTCGTAATGTCTCTATTGATATTTTCCTTCCTACATATTTTCCGAAGTTAATCATTGTGACTGACTCTTCACATGTGCTGACATTTATATTCACTCTATAACCGAAACCCTAATGCTACAGAACTTTTTGTCCAATTTTTATACTCACTCATTTTTTATAAACCTACCGACTATCTTCCTAATCCCACCGACTATCTCAATTTGAGTGGATGTTCTCTTCTAAAATCAAACATCCAAGGTATAAGGTCCTATGCCATTGATTATCAATTTATCTGAGACATCTGTGTAGAACGTAATTAAAAGCTAAGTATCCCAATCAAGGGCCTAATGCCCTTCTGGGCTTCAAATCTTACCAACATTTCTGTTTTCATACTTATATTTCACCTCTATAATCTTATAAATATCACAGGTTCCCAATACTATTAATCATCCTGCAGAAGGATTCGTAATCCAAATCAAACATGTTAATAACCCTAACCATACACTCTTCCCTCAACCTAACTTTACAGAAGAGCAGGGACAGAGTTCGTCTTACAATACAGGAATGTAGGGGATCTGCCTCCTGCTGAGAACCTCAAAGGTCCATGCAGGTTTGATCCCTGGAGAAGATTAGGCAGCTATGAAGGACCTGAGAGAGAAAAAGTTATCTTCCATCTCAAACAACCTTTCCAAGATGAAGGGTTTTGTCTGAATAAGCCTCTCTCTTCTTAATGTAGAGAAGATGGACCATACAAGGCATGTGTGGAGAGCTGTTCCTGGGTGCCTATGGTTGATATACCATTCTAACTTTTGAAAGTGTCACAGGAAGTAAGGGCTGCCTCCATCTCATAGTACTATTGGAAGCAACTGTTAGGACAAAGTGGTTGCCAAGGCAGTGACCTCATTAAATTCCTGAAGAGATTAATCTCACCTCACTTCCTAGGTGATGAAACTCTCTGAACTTGGGATCCGGGAAGCCAGGCACGCAGAGCCAGTCCCATTCCCAGTCCCAGTGGTCTCATTTGTTTGGATTTAACAAGGACAGAGTCAGTCTTTCTGAGTACCTACTGATGTGAGGATGGACAAATGTCAGGAAAGCTCTGAAGAGAGGCCTTTCCTGAGAAAGCAGGTAGTGGCTCACAGCTGGCTAGTGACAACTTCACAGATTGGGCCAATGAGACCATATCTGACACAGGACAGGCGATTTCATCAGAACATAGTATGGCCCACCAGTCAGAGGACACTCCTGATAGTCACAGACCTACTTGGGGGAAGGAGCTGCCTTTGTGTGTGTGGGTGTAGGTTTGAGGTTTTGTCTCATGTTCTGAGAATAGGTAGGAAAGGCAGTTTATTTGTTTTGGAGTGAACTGTTTCTGGTAAGTCGTTTGACAAGGCCAGTGTCTCTATGTCTGTGTATCCCACTGTGTCCGGGGTTTTAGACATTAGAAAAGAGAATGAATCATTGTATGTGTCCTGACTAGTAGAAAGCTTCCCAAGATTCATCTTGCCCAATTTATGAATGGACTGTGGCTTGACTTATGCGTGGGCAACTCCTACAATCTTGCTAAGTTCCTGTTTTCTTCCTGAATCCTGGCCAATTTCCCAGAATAGGCTCATTTTTTTGTGTCCAAAATATGTACCACCTCCAAGCTCTGAGACTTGGCCATGTACTGGATAGCTGAAGGGAATGGGAGCATCTCAGAAAACTCAGATATGAGTGTGACCAGAAAATTCTAATGGAGAAACCCTGCTTTGGGCCTTTTGCTTACCAATTGTTCTGTTGCCCTGAATGTCCGGAACATCTTTGCCTCAGGCCACACCTTTGTAGAGCCAAAAGAAATTGTTTTCAAACAGAAATGAAAGGGCATCACCTCTGGCTCTTTGCTTAATTGCTTTGGAAAAGGATGTGTCTGAATCAGCTTTTTGGCCCTGTGTGAGGCTGCGGCTTAGATTTTTATCACCTGATGGATCTAAAGAAAGATCCCATGTGTGCATCCAAAACCAAAATGGACAAAAGAGCATTCATTTTGGATGAAGTCTCTCACATTCCTCTGTAAGGTTCCTGACCTTCATCAAGTGAGAATAGTGATCATTTGGTTCAAATGTGTTCCTCAAAACCCTGCAGAGGATAGCCCATAAGTGCTTGATTTTTCTCATGACTCCAAATCACATAAAGACTCTAAGCCCCACAGTCAGTAGGCTTCAAATTGGAGAAGCAGTGCCATCTTAATGGCCGGCTAATTTGATCACTCCTGGTTCACTGGAAGGATGTCCAGGCCACCCTGATTTTAGGCAAATGAGGGGCAAGGGTGGTTATTTTGGACACTGTCTTGGGCTGCACCCCTCATGGAAACCTCCAGCCAGAGGTTATGATGAGTGTGTATTTAGAAAAGATGAGTGACATGTGGGAGTGTTTTGGATTTAATTGTGGATATTTGTGTGGCAGTTGGAAGACATAACTGGGTCTACCTGGGCTTGATCTTTGGTGTGATTCCCCTTAGAGACTGAGTTCAGAATCTGACCTCAGAAAAGTATTGCCATGTATTGTGTTGGGATTAAAGAGGCCATGTATGAGAGTCACCCTTGGAAACTGAGAACTAGCGCCAGAGTGGCTTTGCACAGAGAACTGGGAATCTCAGCCAAGGTATCACATGATTTCATTCGAAAGACTTGGCAGCCATATTTGAGAGTCAAAACACACATGGACCTCACATTGTAGACCTCAATGGGCCTGGCTAAATGTGACCTTTTGTCCACTCTTTGAGAAGCCTTGCCTGTGAGGGTTCTCCAGAGCTTTCATTGAAATAATCTTCCTCTCCATTTAATGGTTCCTGAATAAATTGAAACCCACAGTGCCTCCAACTTCATCCTTGAAAAATTTCTAGATAAATACCGTGAATTTTTTGAAATTCCCACGACTAGGTTGCACTAGAGAACCTTTGGATGTCCTGCTGCTGATCATGGATGTACCTGACAGTGCCTTGCTTGACTGGGTTTTATGAAAATGGTGTAGAACAGAGGTCCCAGTAAGTTGCAGCCTCCTGAGAAGTGGGCCTAGAGTTGTGGTGGGCAGGAGTGTGATAAAACTTCTGTGTTGGAGCAATTTGGATCTTCCATTGGCTTACAAATGGCTTGTGGCTTACATGGTGCAGCCAGCAGACCCTTATAAGTAAAGGCATCTTGTTATATGGAGAGGATTCAGGGCAATGTTCAGAATCAGGTTGCTATGGACAAGGATGCAATGGGGCAAGCTTTGAGGGATAGAAGATTGGTTGGTGCATTTTTCTGCTGTCCCTGACCCACCACACGTGATAGAACTCCCTCCTGCACTGTGTCCCAGTTGAACTCCTTCTATTTTATGAAGCAAATACCAAACTACCAGTGCAGCAGGAAAAACCCCACAAAAAGTGTAGGAGGGCCAAATGGCTTCACAGTTCAACGGGGAGACACTTAGACCCCAGAGGCCACAGTTTACTTAAAAAGAAAAATATCAGCACTGCTGCCTCATGTTCATTGAAATATCAGAAACAATGTCTTCCAGGTCTCATAGATGCAGACCCAGCTTTGATGGTCTCACTACAAAGAAAGCCAAATCTCCTGAAAACAACATATATTTCAAGTGCCCTATCTCAGAGGCAGTTTCTCAAAAAGCTTTTAGGCCAGCAGAGCTCCATGTTTGTGGAGTGTTTACCCTATCCCTTGCTTTTGGAAACTCCTCTACAACCTCCAAGGTTGTGAACTCCTGAGCATTTTCCATTCCAGATATGTGTTCACTGATTTTCTAACTCTTCTCCTCTAATTTTGTCTTACTTGGGGTGAAGGTAATGTCAAGGCATTGTTCTGGATGAGAGTGGGAGGATATTTGTGCAGCATATATATGCATACAAATTGGATTCATTTTCCAATTTTCATTTTGAAATATTGAATCCCTGACACTAACCCATACCTACTAGACTCAGACAACTCATCCTAATATGATAGAGAAAAATAAGCCAAACCTATAGAAATACAAGCAGTTCATTGGAGGCATGTTGTATAGTTGGACTTGAGTTTTGCATTATATAAGGTAAAAGTTATAAATCTAGTCAATTTTTAATCGAAGAAGTTCTCCCTGAGTTTTTAAACTTAAAAAATACGAGAATTCTTGTTTCCCTTTCTCTTTAGCCTATTCACACTTGTATATTTATATGCACATATAGAATCCTACCAGGTATCACACGTACATTTTTGAGGTGGCTGATTGGCATATACAAACTGTGAGAAGAGTTCACTCCTCCTAAACGCTGTTGGAACTGAAAATTCAACCTATAGGGGAGCTTCCTAGTAGAAGAACATTATGCATAAATTCATGTTCAGTAAAATAAATATTTTTGCATCTGTGGATGATATATATTTACTGATGAATTTCGATTCGCATATATATTGCTACTATTAAATGTATGTGAGTGTTTTTTTTTTTTGTGTGTGTGTATAATATATCTGTACACTCTGCAGATATTTCAAAATATAAAATATATGTGTCTAATGTAAACCCTCTAAATTCATTCATGTTCATGTATGTGGATTTATAATCAACTTTTCACAAGATTATAATCAGAAATATTCATCCACCTGAAATACATAATTGTTTCCTAGTACTGAAAACTAACTTCAGTGAATGGGGCATACAAATCCTCATTATTCTACAGAAACGCACCCAGTCTAACATCAATGCAAGTAGACTCCTATGGGACATGATATGTAATTTGACGTTCATATGTATTCAACAATGGTACATTATTATTTCTTCAGTTTTTGCACATTTTAAGTTATACACTTCATCCACAAGTTCACAAATTTATAGGCATTTGTTTCAACTTTAATCACTTCTTGCTTCAGAACACAAGTATTGTCAGGGTTTCTTGACAGGTCTTTTCATGAGACTTCTTTCCAAACACATTATTTTAGATTTCCATAATCACTTTTGAAGCAAAGCTCACACACTCTTCATGATAAACCAAAACACTAATATTTCCATGAGATATATAACTGGTTGGAATGAATGATTGTGTATCAATATATGATTTCCTTTAATTTTTCAGATATCAATTCAATTCATTATTTAAAGTTCAAAAAAGTTGTATTATTTAGTCACAGTATGTTCTATTCATGCTTTATCTCTATGTTCATAGACACAGGGTACACCTCTTTGTACCCCCAATTCTAATTTTAAATATTCAATATATTGCTCCCAGAAATGGTGAAAGAAATACTCATGTCACCTCATTATCACAGTAATATTCTGGACAAAAAATGGAAAGGTCACTCTTATGATTGTACCAAAGCCTAAATGGAAAGTGAACATAGATTACTAAAAACATCCATGTCCAGGTTGCCTAATGCTATCAATTGTCAATCCTGTTGGTGACTACATATTTGTTTCCATCTAATTTGTATATTCAAACTCAACCCTGTTGAAAATGACTAATTCTATCACTCACTTTATACTTTGCCTGATTTTGTAATGATTTTATTGATATCTGCTTTTCTACATATTTTCCCCAGTTCACCATAGTGACTGACTCTTCATATGTACTGACATCTACATTCATGCCATTACCGAAACCCTACTGGTAAAGAACATTTGGTCCAAATCCTATACTCACTCTTCTTCCTAAATCTATCGACTATCTTCCTAATCCTAACGATTATCACTTTTTGCCTGGATGTTCTCTTCTAAATTCAATCATCATAGGTACAAGGTCCTACTCCCTTGTATATCGAATTATCTGAGACATCTTTGCAGAACATAATTCAAAGCTAAGTATCCCAATCAAGGGGAAAACCCTTCTGGGCTTCAAATCATACCTAGATTTTTGTTTTCATACTTTTATTTCACATCTATATTCTTGTAAATATCACAGGTTCCCAATACCATTATTCATCACACAGAATGATTCATAACCCAAATCAAACCTGTTATTAACCCTAAGCGCACACTGTTCCCTCAATCTCATTTTACAGAAAAGCAGGGACAGAGTGGTTCTTACAATACAGGAAATTATGGGATCTTCCACCTGCTGAGAACCTCAAAGGTCCATGCAGAAATGATACCTGCAGAATTTGTAGGCAGGTATGAAGGACCTGAGTGAGCAAAAGTCATCTTCCATGGCAAATAACCTGGTCAGGATGAAGGGATGTGTCTGAATCAGCCTCTCTCTTTTTATTGTAGAGAAGATGGACCAAACCAGGCCTGTGTGGAGAGCTGTTCCTGGGTGCCTAGGGTTGATATACCATTCTACCTTGTGAAAGTGTCACAGGAAGTAGGGGAAGCCTCCATCTCATGGGACCCTTGGAAGCAACAGTTAGGACAAAGTGGTTGCCAAGGCAGTGACCTCATTCAGTTCCAAAGAATGTGACATACCTCATTTCCTTGGTGATGGAACTCTCTGAAATTTGTATCCAAGCATTGGATTCCAAATGGCTTGTAACTGACATGGTGCTGCCAGCAGACCCTTATATGTAAAGGCATCTTGTTATATGGAGAGTTTTAAGAGGAAAATTAAGAATCAGGTTGATATGGACAAGGGGGCAATGGGGCAAGCTGTGAGAGATAGAAGCCTAGTTGGTGCATTCTCTTGCAGACCCTGACCCACCACACGTGACAGAACTCCCTCCAGCACTGTGTCCCAGTTTAGCTGCTAGTATTTCGTGAAACAAATACCAAACTCACAGTGCAGCAGCCTAAAAACCACAAAAAGTGGAGGAGGACCAAATGGCTTCACAGTCCACACGGGGAGACGGGGAGACACTTAGTCCCCAGTGGCCTCAGTTTACCTATAAAGAGAGGATTCAGCACTGCTTCATCTTGTTCATTGGAAAATAAGAAACCATGTCCTCCAGGTCACATAGATGCAGACCCAGCTTTGATGGTCTCACTACAAAGGAAGCCAAATCTCATGAAAACAACATATATTTAAAGTGCGGAAGCTCAGAGGCAGTTTCTCAAAGTTTTTAGGGCAGCAGAGTTACATGTTTGTGGAGTGTTTACCATGTCCCTTACTTTTGGAAACTCCTAAACCACCTCCAAGGTTGTGAACTCCTGAGCATTTTCCATTCCAGATATGTATTCACTGATTGTGTAACTCTTCTCCTCTAATTGTGTCTTACTTGGGGTGAAGGTAATGTCAAGGCATTGTTTTGGATGAGAGCGGGAGGATATTTGTGCAGCATATATTTACATACACATTGGATTCATTTTCCAATTTTTCATTCAAAGTACTGAATCCCTGACACTAACCCATACCTAGTAGACTCAGACTATTCATCCTTATATAATGGGGAAAATTAACCCAACACAATAGAAATACAAGCACTTCAGAGGAGACATGTTCTATAGTTGGACTTGACATTTGCATTATATAAGGTAGGAGTTATACATCTAGTCAAATTTTAATTGAAATATTCTCCATGTGTTTTTAAACTAAACAAATATGTGAATACTTGTTTCCAATTTCTGTAGCCTATTCACACATGTATATTTATATGCATATATAGAATCCTACCAGGTATCACACGTACATTTTTGTAAGGTGGATGTCTTGGCAGATACAAATTGTGAGAAGTGTTCACTCCTCCTAAATGCTGTTGGAAATGAAAATTCAACCTATAAGAGAGCGTCCTAGAAGAACAACATTATACATAAACTCATGTTCAGAAACATAAATATTTTTGCATCTGTGGATGATATATATTTACTGATGAATTTCGATTGGCATTTATATTGCTACTTTTTAATGTCTGTGAGTGTTGTGTGTGTGTGTGTGTGTGTGTGTGTGTGTGTGTGTGTGTGTGTATAGATATAGATATAGATATACTCTCCAAAGTTTTCCAAATATGAAATATATGTGTCTAGTATACACTCTCTAAATTCATTCATGTTCATGTATGTGGATTTATAATCAACTTTTCACAAGATTATAATCAGAAATATTCATCCACCTGAAATACATATTTATTTCCTAGTACTGACTACTAACTTCAGTGAAGGGTGCATACAAATCCTAATTATTCTACAGTATCTGACCCAGTATAACATCAATGCAAGTAGACTCCTATGGGACATGATATGTAATTTGTCATTCATTTGTATTCGACACTGGTACATTATTGTTTCTTCAGTTTTTGCACATCATAGGATATACATTTCATCCACAAGTTCACAAATTCATAGGCATTTGTTTCAACATTAATCACTTCTTGCTTCAGAACACATGTATTGTCAAGGTTTCTTGACTGGTCTTTTCATGAGACTTCTTTCCAAACACATTATTTTGAATTTCCATAATCATTTTGAAGCAAAACTCACACACTCTTCATGATAAACCAAAACACTAATATTTCCATTAGATATATAACTGGTTGGAATGAATGATTGTATATCAATATACAATTTCCTTTTATTTTTCAGATATCAGTTCAATTCATTATTTAAAGTTCAAAAAAGTTATATTATTTATTCACAGTATGGTCTATTTGTGGTTTTTCTCTATGTTCATAGAAACAGGGTACACCTATTTGTACCCCCAATTCTAATTTTACATCTTCAATACATTGCTCCCAGAAATGGTGAAAGAAATACTCATGTCACCTCATTATCACAGTAATATTCTGGACAAAAAATGGAAAGGTCACACTTATGATTGTACCAAAGCCTAAATGGAAAGTGAACATGGATTTCTAAAAACATCCATGTCCAGGTTGCCTAATGCTGTCAATTGTCACTCATATTGGTGACTACATATTTGTTTTTTCCTAATATATATTGAAACTCAACCCTGTTGAAAATGTCTAATTCTATCCCGCACTTTATACTTTGCCTGATTTCGTAATGTTTCCATTGATATCTGCTTTTCTACATATTTTCCCCAGTTCAACATAGTGTCTGACTCTTCATATGTGCTGACATTTACATTCACTCTATAACCAAAAGTCTATTGCTAAAGAACTTTTGGTCCAAATCCTATACTCACTCGTCTTCCTAAACCTACCGACTATCTTCCTAAACCTACTGAATATCCCTTTTTGACTGGATGTTCTCTTCTAAATTCAATCATCCAATGTACAAGGTCCTATGCCATTGTATATCAAATTATCTGAGACATCTTTGCAGAACATAATTCAAAGCTAAGTATCCCAATCAAGGGCAAAACCCTTCTGGGCTTCAAAGCATACCTAGATTTCTTTTTTCATACTTATATTTCACCTCTATATTCTTGTAAATATTGCAGGTTCCCAATCCCATTATTCATCGCACAGAATCATTCGTCACCAAATCAAACCTGTTTTTAACCCCAAGTATACACTGTTCCCTCAATCATTTTACAGAAGAGCAGGGACAGAGGGGTTCTTACAATACAGGAAAGTTGGGGATCTTCCACCAGATGAGAACCTCAAATGTCCATGCACAAAAGATACCTGGAGAAGTTGTAGGCAGGTATGAAGCACCTGAGAGAGCAAAAGTCATCTTCCATGGCAAACAACCATGGGATGTGTCTGAATCTGCCTCTCTCTTCTTATTGTAGACAAGGTGGAACAATCCAGGCCTGAGTGGAGAGCTGTTCCCGGGTGCCAATGGTTGATATACATTCTACCTTATGAAAGTGTCACAGGAAGTAGGGGAAACCTCCATCTTATGTAACCCTTGGAAGCAACTGTTAGGACAAAGTGGTTGCCAAGGCAGTGACCTCATTCAGTTCCAAAGAATGTGACATACCTCATTTCCTTGGTGATGGAACTCTCTGAACTTGGTATCCAAGAAGCCAGGCACCCAGAGGCAGTCCCAGTCCCAGTCCCAGTGGGCTCACTAGTTTGGATTTACCAAGGACAGAGTCAGTTTTCTTGGTACCTACTGATGTGAGGATGGCCTAATGCCAGGAGAACTCTAAAGAGGGACCTTTCCTGAGAAAGCAGGTAGTGGCTAACCACATTTTCCTGACAACTACACAGAGTTGAACAAGGAAACAAGATCTGAGAGAAGACAGGCCATTTCGGGGGAACATAGTATGGCCCGCAGTCAGAGGAAACTCCGGATAGTCACAGACCTACTTGGGGTAAGGAGGTGCCTTTGTGGGAGTGGGTGTGGGTTTGTTGTTTTGTCTCATGTTCTGAGAATAGGTAGGAAAGGCGGTTTGTTTGGTTTGTAGTGGACAGTTTCTAGTAAGTTGTTTGACAAGGCGAGTGTTTCTGTTTCGGTGTATCCCAATGTGTCCGTTGTTGTAGACATTAAAAAGAGAATGCATTAATTGATGTGTCCTGTCTAGTATAAGTCTTCCCATAATTCATCCTGCCCAATATATGAATGAACTGCAGCTTGTCTTATCGATGTGCAACACCTACTATCTTTCTAAGATGCTGTTTTCTTCCTGAATTCTGGCCACTCTCCAGAATAGGCTCATGGTTTTGTGTCCAAAATATGTTCCACCTCCAAGCTCTGTGACATGTCCATGTAATGGATAGCTGAAGAGAATGGCGAGCATTTCAGAAAACTCAGATATCAGTGTGACCAGGAAAGTCTCAGTGCAGAAACCCTGCTTTGGGCAATTTGCTTACTAATTGTTGTGTTGCACTGAATGTCAGGAAGGTCTTTGCCTCAGGCCACCCCTTTGTGAAGCCTGAAGAAAACAGTTTTCAAATACAAATGAATGGGCATCACCTGTGGCTTCTGGCTTCATTGCTTTGAGAATGGATGTGTCTGAATCAGCCTCTTGGCCATGTGTTTGGCTGTGACTTAGATTCTCAGCACCTGATGAATCTAAAGAATGATCCCATGCGTGCATCCAAAACCATAAGGGCAAAAAATCATTCATTGTGGATGAAGTCTCTTGCCTTCCTCTGTTAGGTTCCTGAACTCCATCTAGTGAGAATAGGGATTCTTTGAGTCAAATGAGTTCTTCAAATCTCTGCAGAGGTGCTTGGGTTTTCGAATAACTTTAAATCACATAAAGAATCTATTCCTGAAATCAGTAGGCCTCAAATTGCAGAAACACAGAAGAATTAACGGCAGGCTTCTTTGATCATTCCTGGTTCACAGAAACGGTGTCCAGGCCACCCTGACTTTAGGCAAATGAGGGGAAAACGAGCTGATTTTGGACACTGTCTTGGGCTGCGCCCCTCATGGAAACCTCCAGCCAGAGGTTAAGATGAGTTACTATATGGAATAAGATGAGGGCCATGTGGGAGTGTTTCGGTTTTAATTTTGGTCATTTGTGTGGCATTGGAAAAAATGACTGGGTCGACGTGGGCTTGAACTCTGGTGTGATTCCCCTTAGAGACTGGGTTTTAGAACTGAACTCAGAGAAGCATTGCCATGAATTTTGTTAGAATTTGAAGAGGCCACGCATGAAAGTCGCTCTTGGAAATTGAGACCTAGGCCCCGGGTGGATTTCCAAAGAGGCCTGGGAATCTCAGCAAGGATATCACATGATTTTATTCTTAAAGACATGGCAGCCATAGTTGAGAGTCAAAACACACATGGACCTCACATTGTAGACCTCAATGGGCCTGGCCTAATGTGACCTTTTGACCACTCTTTGGAAAGCCTTGCCTGTGAGAGTTTTCCAGAGATTTCATTGAAATGAGCTTCCTCACCATTTAATGTTTGCTGAATGAATTGAAACCCACAGTGCCTCCAACTTCATGCTTGAAAAATGGCTAGATAAATACCATGAAATTTTTGAAATTTCTATGACCAGGTGGCACTGGAGAAACATTGGATGTAATGTTGCTGATCATGAGTATACCAGACAGTGCCTTGATTTACGGAGTTTCATGAAAATGGTGTAGAATAGGATGCCAGTAAGTTGGAGCCTGCTGAGTAGTGGGTCTAGAGCAGTGGTGGGAAGGTGTTTGATAAAACATCCGTGGTAGGGCCATGTGGATCTACCATTGGATTCCAAATGGCTTGTAACTGGCGTGGTACAGCCAGCAGACCCTTATATGTAAAACCATCTTGTTATATGCAGAGTTTTCAGAGGAAAATTAAGAATCAGGTTGATATGGACAAGGGGGAAATGGGGCAAGCTGTGAGAGATCGAAGCTTATTTGGTGCATTCTCTAGCAGACCCTGACCCACCACACGTGACAGAACTCCCTCCAGCACTCTGTCCCAGATTAGCTCCTAGTATTTCGTGAAACAAATACCAAACTCACAGTGCAGCAGCAAAAAAACCACAAAAAGTGGAGGAGGACCAAATGGCTTTACAGTCCACACGGGGAGAAACTTAGTCCTCAGTGGCCTCAGTTTACCTACAAAGAGTGGATTCAGCACTGCTTCATCTTGTTCATTGGAAAATAAGAAACCATGTCCTCCAGGTCACATAGATGCAGACCCAGCTTTGATGGTCTCCCTACAAAGGAAGACAAATCTCCTGAAAACAACATATATTTCAAGGGCGGAAGCTCAGAGGCAGTTTCTCAAAAAGTTTTTAGGCCAGCAGAGCTCCATATTTGTGGAGTGTTTACCCTGTCCCTTAGTTTTGCAAACTCCTCTACCACCTCCAAGGTTGTGAACTCCTGAGCATTTTACATTCCAGATATCTATTCACTGATTTTGTAACTCTTTTCCTCTAATTGTGTCTTACTTGGGGTGAAGGTAATGTCAAGGCATTCTTCTTAATGAGAGCGGGAGGATATTTGTGCAGCATATATTTACATACACATTGGATTCATTTTCCAATTTTCCATTCGAAATGCTGAATTCCTGACACTAAGCCATACCTAGTAGACTCAGACTATTCATCCTAATATAATGGGGAAAATTAACCCAACACAATAGAAATACAAGCACTTCAGAGGAGACATGTTGTATAGTTGGACTTGACATTTGCATTATATAAGGTAGGAGTTATAAATGTATTCAAATTTTAATGGACATATTCTCCATGTGTTTTTAAACTTAACAAATATGTGAATTCTTGTTTCCCTTTTCTTTAGCCTATTCACACATGTATATATATATGCATATATAGAATCCTAGCAGGTATCACATGTACATTTTGTGAGGTGGCTTTCTTAGCAGATACAAATTGTGAGAAGAGTTCACTCCTCCTAAATGCTGTTGGAAATAAAAATTCAACGTATAGGAGACCGTCCTAGTCGAACAACGTTATACATAAAGTCATATTCAGTAAAATAAATATTTTTGCATTTCTGGATGACATATATTTACTGATGAATTTCGATTGGCATTTATATTGGTACTTTTTAATGTCTGTGAGTGTTGTGTGTGTGTGTGTGTGTGTGTGTATAGATATAGATATAGATATACTCTCCAAATTTTTCAAAATATGAAATATATGTGTCTAATATACACTCTCTAAATTCATTCTTGTTCATGTATGTGGATTTATAATCAACTTTTCACAAGATTATAATCAGTAATATTCATGCACCTGAAATACATATTTGTTTCCTAGTACTGAAAACTAACTTCAGTGAATGGTGCATACATATCCTAATTATTCTACAGTAACTGACCCAGTCTAACATCAATGCAAGTAGACTCCTATGGGACATGATATGTAATTTGTCATTGATTTGTATTCGACACTGCTACATTATTGTTTCTTCAGTTTTTGCACATCATAGGATATACATTTCACCCACAAGTTCACAAATTAATAGGCATTTGTTTCAACTTTAATCACTTCTTGCTTCAGAACACATGTATTGTCAGGGTTTCTTGACTGGTCTTTTCATGAGACTTCTTACCAAACACATTATTTTGAATTTCCATAATCATTTTGAAGCAAAACTCACAAACTCTTCATGATAAAAGAAAGCAATAATATTTCCATTAGATAAATAACTGGTTGGAATTAATGATTGTATATCAATATACGACTTCCTTTAATTTTTCAGATATCAGTTCAATTCATTATTTAAATTTCAAAAAAGTTATATTATTTATTCACAGTATGGTCTATTCATGCTTTTTCTCTATGTTCATACAAACAGGGTACACCTCTTTGTACAACCAATTCTAATTTTACATATTCAATATATTGCACCCAGAAATGGTTAAAGAAATACTCATGTCACCTCATTATCACAGTAATAATTTGGGTCAAAAAATGGAAAGGTCACACTTATGATTGTACCAAAGCCTAAATTGAAAGTGAACATGGATTTCTAAAAACATCTATGTCCAGGTTGCCTAATGCTGTCAATTGTCAATTCTATTGGTGACTACATATTTGTTTTTTCCTAATTTATATATTCAAACTCAACCCTGTTGAAAATGTCTAATTCTATCACTCACTTTATACTTTGCCTCATTTCGTAATGTTTCTATTGATATCGGCTTTTCTACATATTTTCCCCAGTTCAACATACTGACTGACTCTTCATATGTGTTGACATTTACATTCACTCTATAACCGAAAGTCTATTGCTAAAGAACTTTTGGTCCAAATCCTATACTCACTCTTCTTCCTAAACCTACCGACTATCTTCCTAATCCTACTGAATATCCCTTTTTGACTGGATGTTCTCTTCTAAATTCAATCATCCAATTTACAAGGTCCTATGCCATTGTATATCGAATTATCTGAGACAACTTTGCAGAACATAATTCAAAGCTAAGTATCCCAATCAAGGGCAACACTATTATGGGCTTCAAATCATACCTTGATTTCTGTTTTCATACTTATATTTCAACTCTATATTCTTGTAAATATTGCATGTTTCCAATACCATTATTCATCGCACAGAATCATTCCTAACCCAAATGAAACCTGTTTTTAACCCCAAGTATACACTGTTCCCTCAATTAATTTACAGAAGAGCAGGGACAGAGTGGTTCTTACAATACAGGAAAGTTGGGGGCCTTCCACCTGATGAGAACCTCAAATGTCCATGCACAAATGATACCTGGAGAAATTGTAGGCAGGTATGAAGCACCAGAGAGAGCAAAAGTCCTCTTCCATGGAAAAGAACCTGGTCAGGATGAAGGGATGTGTCTGAATCTGCCTCTCTCTTCTTATTTTAGAGATGATGGACCAAACCAGGCATGAGTGGAGAGCTGTTCCCGGGTGCCAATGGTTGATATACATTCTACCTTATGAAAGTGTCACAGGAAGTAGGGCAACCTCCATCTTATGTTACCCTTGGAAGCAACTGTTTTGACAAAGTGGGTGCCAAGGCAGGGACCTCATTCAGTTCCAAAGAATGTGACATACCTCATTTCCTTGGTGATGGAACTCTCTGAACTTGGTATCCAAGAAGCCAGGCACCCAGAGGCAGTCCAAGTCTCAGTCCCAGTGGGCTCACTTGTTTGGATTTACCAAGGACAGTCAGTTTTCTTGGTACCTAATGATGTGAGAATGGCCAAATGCCAGGAGAGCTGTGAAGATGGATTTTTCCTGAGAAAACAGGTAGTGTCTAACCACTTTTTCCTGACATCTTCACAGAGTTGGTCAATGAAACAAGATCTGAGAGAAGACAGTCCATTTTGGGGGAACATAGTATGGCCCACTGGTCAGAGGACACTCCGGATAGTCACAGACCTACTTGGGGGAAGGAGGTGCCTTTGTGGGAGTGGGTGTGGGTTTGTTGTTTTGTCTCATGTTCTGAGAATAGATAGGAAAGTAGGTTTGTTTGGTTTGGAATGGACAGTTTCTTGTAACTCATTTGACACGGCGAGTTTTTCTGTTTCTGTGTATCCCCTGTGTTCGT
This sequence comes from Callospermophilus lateralis, assembly GCF_048772815.1. NCBI lineage: Eukaryota > Metazoa > Chordata > Mammalia > Rodentia > Sciuridae > Callospermophilus > Callospermophilus lateralis. Next base: position 613,325 of record NW_027512925.1, read on the forward strand.
TATTGTAGACATTAGAAAAGAGAATGCTTTAATGGTGTTTCCTGTCTAGTATAAATCTTCCCATAATTCATCCTGCCCAATATATGAAAGGACTGCAGCTTGTCTTATCGATGTGCAACACCTGCTATCTTTCTAAGTTGTTGTTTTCTTTCTGAATTCTGGACACTTTCCAGAATAGGCTCATGGATTTGTGTCCAAAATATGTACCACCTCCAAGCTCTGTGACATGGCCATGTACTGGATAGCTGAAGAGAATGGCGAGAATCTCAGACAACTCAGATATCAGCGTGACCAGGAAAGTCTCAGTGCAGAAACCCTGCTTGGGGCCTTTTGCTTACTTATTGTTTTGTTGCACTAAATGTCAGGAAGGTCTTTGCCTCAGGCCACTCCTTTGTGAAGCCTGAAGAAAACAGTTTTCAAATGGAAATGAATGGGCTTCACCTGTGGCTCTTTGCTTAATTGCTTTGGAAAGGGATGTGTCTTTATCAGCCTCTTGGACCTGTGTGTGGCTGTGACTTAGATTCACAGAACCTGATGGATCTTAAGAATGATCCCATGTGAGCTTCCAAAACCAAAATGGCAAAAATATCATTCATTGTGGATGAAGTCTCTTTCCTTCCTCTGTTAGGTTCCTGCACTCCATCAAATGAGAATAGGGATTCTTTGGGTCAAATGAGTTCTTCAAAGCCCTGCAGAGGTGCTTGTGTTTTCGCATGACTCTAAATCACCTAAAGAATCGATACCTAAAATCAGTAGGCATCAAATTGGGGAAACACAGAAGTATTAACGGCAGGCTTATTTGTTCAATCCTGGTTCACAGAAACGGTGTCCAGGCCACCCTGACTTTAGGAAAAAGAGGGGCAAACGAGCTGATTTTGGACACTGTCTTTGGCTGCGCCCCTCATGGAAACCTCCACCCAGAGGTTAAGATGATTGACTATATGGAATAAGATGAGGGCCATGTGGGAGTGTTTTGATTTTAATTTTGATCATTTGTGTGGCATTGGAAAAAATGACTGGGTCCACGTGGGCTTGAACTCTGGTGTGATTCCCCTTAGAGACTGGGATTTGAAACTGAACTCAGAGAAGCATTGGCATGAATTTTGTTGGGATTTTAAGAGGCCACGCATGAAAGTCGCTCTTGGAAACTGAGACCTAGGCCCCGGTGGATTTCCACAGAGGCCTGGGAATCTCAGCAAGGATATCACATTATATAATTCTTAAAGAAATGGCAGCCATAGTTTAGAGTCAAAACACACATGGACCTCACATTGTAGACCTCAATGGGCCTGGCCTAATGTGACCTTTTGTTCACTCTTTGGGAAGCCTTGCCTGTGAGGGTTCTCCAGAGATTTCATTGAAATGAGCTTCCTCACCATTTAATGTTTGCTGAATGAATTGAAACCCACAGTGCCTCCAACTTCATGCTTGAAAAATGGCTAAATAAATACCATGAAATTTTTGAAATTCCAATGACCAGGTGGCACTGGAGAAACATTGGATGTCCTGTTGCCGATCATGAGTATACCAGACAGTGCCTTGATTTACTGAGTTTCATAAAAATGGTGTAGAACAGAGATGCCAGTAAGTTGGAGTCTGCTGAGTAGTGGGTCTAGAGCAGTGGTGGAGAGGTGTTTGATAAAACATCCATGGTAGTGCCATGTGGATCTACCATTGGATTCCAAATGGCTTGTAACTGATATGGTGCAGCCAGCAGACCCTTATATGTAAAGGCATCTTGTTATATGGAGAGTTTTCAGAGGAAAATGAAGAATCAGGTTGATATGGACATGGAGTAAATTGGGCAAGCTGTGAGAGATAGAAGCCTAGTTGGTGCATTCTCTTGCAGACCCTGACCCACCACACGTGACAGAACTCCCTCCAGCACTGTGTCCCAGTTTAGTTCCTAGTATTTCGGGAAACAAATACCAAACTCACAGTGCAGCAGCAAAAACACCACAAAAAGTGGAGGAGGACCAAATGGCTTCAGTGTCCACACGGGGAGACACTTAGTACCCAGTGGTCTCAGTTTACCTACAAAGAGAGGATTCAGCACTGCTTCATCTTGTTCATTGGAAAATAAGAAACCATGTCCTCCAGGTCACATAGATGCAGACCCAGCTTTGATGGTCTCACTACAAAGGAAGCCAAATCTCATGAAAACAACATATATTTCAAGTACAGAAGCTCAGAGGCAGTTTCTCAAAAGCTTTTAGGCCAGCAGAGCTCCATGTTTGTGGAGTGTTTACCCTGTCCCTTAGTTTTGGAAACTCCTCTACCACCTCCAAGGTTGTGAACTCCTGATCATTTTCCATTCCAGGTATGTATTCACTGATTTTGTAACTCTTCTCCTCTAATTGTGTCTTACTTGGGGTGAAGGTAATGTCAAAGCATTGTTCTGGATGAGAACGGGAGGATATTTTTGCAGCATATATTTACATACACATTGGATTCATTTTCCAATTTTCCATTCGAAATGCTGAATTCCTGACACTAAGCCATACCTAGTAGACTCAGACTATTCATCCTAATATAATGGGGAAAATTAACCCAACACAATAGAAATACAAGCACTTCAGAGGAGTCATGTTGTATAGTTGGACTTGACATTTGAATTATTTAAGGTAGGAGTTATAAATGTATTCAAATTTTAATGGACATATTCTCCATGTGTTTTTAAACTTAACAAATATGTGAATTCTTGTTTCCCTTTTCTTTAGCCTATTCACACATGTATATATATATGCATATATAGAATCCTAGCAGGTATCACACGTACATTTCTGTGAGGTGGCTGTCTTGGCAGATACAAATTGTGAGAAGAGTTCACTCCTCCTAAATGCTGTTGGAAATGAAAATTCAACCTATAGGAGAGCGTCCTAGTAGAACAACATTATACATAAACTCATGTTCAGCAAAATAAATATTTTTGCATCTGTGGATCATATATATTTACTGATCAATTTCGATTGGCATTTATATTGGTATTTTTTAATGTCTGTGAGTGTTGTGTGTGTGTGTGTGTGTGTGTGTGTGTGTGTGGATATAGATATAGATATAGATATAGATATACTCCCCAAATTTTTCAAAATATGAAATATATATGTCTAATATACACTCTCTAAATTCATTCATGTTCATGTATGTGGATTTATAATCAACTTTTCACAAGATAATAAACAGAAATATTCATCCACCTGAAATATATATTTGTTTCCTAGTACTGAAAACTAACTTCAGTGAATGGTGCATACATATCCTAATTATTCTACAGTAACCGACCCAGTATAACATCAATGCAAGTAGACTCCTATGGGACATGATATGTAATTTGTCATTCATTTGTATTCGACACTGCTACATTATTGTTTCTTCAGTTTTTGCAAATCATAGGATATACATTTCATCCACAAGTTCACAAATTAATAGGCATTTGTTTCAACTTTAATCACTTCTTGCTTCAGAACACATGTATTGTCAGGGTTTCTTGAATGGTCTTTTCATGAGACTTCTTTCCAAACACATTATTTTGAATTTCCATAGTCATTTTGAAGCAAAACTCACACACTCTTCATGATAAACCAAAACACTAATATTTCGTTTAGATATATAACTGGTTGGAATGAATGATTGTATATCAATATACGATTTCCTTTAATTTTTCAGATATCAGTTCAATTCATTATTTCAAGTTCAAAAAAGTTATATTATTTATTCACAGTATGGTCTATTCATGCTTTTTCTCTATGTTCATAGAAACAGGGTACACCTCTTTGTACCCCCGATTCTGATTTTACATCTTCAATATATTGCTCCCAGAAATGGTGAAAGAATTACTCATGTCACCTCATTATCACAGTAATATTCTGGACAAAAAATGGAAAGGTCACACTTATGATTGTACCAAATCCTAAATGGAAAGTGAACATGGATTTCTAAAAACATCCATGTCCAGGTTGCCTAATGCTGTCAATTGTCAATCCTATTGGTGACTACATTTTTGTTTTTTTCTAATTTATATATTCAAACTCAATCCTGTTGAAAATGTCTAATTCTATCACTCACTTTATACTTTGCCTCAGTTCGTAATGTTTTTATTGATCTCTGCTTTTCTACATATTTTCCCCAGTTCAACATAGTGACTGACTCTTCATATGTGCTGACATTTACATTCACTCTATAACCGAAAGTCTATTGCTAAAGAACTTTTGGTCCAAATCCTATACTCACTCTTCTTCCTAAACCTACCGACTATCTTCCTAATCCTACTGAATATCCCTTTTTGACTGGGTGCTCTCTTTTAAATTCAATCATCCAATTTACAAGGTCCTATGCCATTGTATATCCAATTATCTGAGACATCTTTGCAGAACATAATTCAAAGCTAAGTATCCCAATCAAGGGCAGAACCCTTATGGGCTTCAAATCATACCTAGATTTCTGTTTTCATACTTATATTTCACATCTATATTTTGTAAGCATTGCAGGTTCCCAATACCATTATTCATCGCACAGAATCATCCGTAACCCATATCAAACCTGTTTTTAACCCCAATTATACACTGGTCCCTCAATCATCTTACAGAAGAGCAGGGACAGAGTGGTTCTTACAATACAGGAAAGTTGGGGATATTCCACCTGATGAGAACCTCAAAGGTCCATGCAGAAATGATACCTGGAGAAGTTGTAGGCAGGTATGAAGGACCTGAGAGAGCAAAAGTCATCTTCCATGGCAAATATCTTGGTCAGAAAGAAGGGATGTGTCTGAATCAGCCTCTCTCTTCTTATTGTAGAGAAGATGGACCAAACCAGGCCTGTGTGGAGAGCTGTTCCTGGGTGCCTATGGTTGATATACCATTCTCCCTTGTGAAAGTGTCACAGGAAGTAGGGGAAGCCTCCATCTCATGGGACCCTTGGAAGCAACAGTTAGGACAATGTGGTTGCCAAGGAAGTGACTCATTCAGTTCCAAAGAAAGTGACATACCTCATTTCCTTGGTGATGGAACTCTCTGAAATTTGTATCCAAGAGGCCAGGCACCCAGAGGCAGTCCCAGTCCCAGTCCCAGTGGGCTCACTTGTTTGGATTTACCAAGGACAGAGTCAGTTTTCTTGGTACCTACTGATGTGAGGATGGCCTAATGCCAAGAGAACTCTGAAGATGGACCTTTCCTGAGAAAGCAGGTAGTGGCTCACCACATTTTCCTGAAAACTACAAAGAGTTGAACAAGGAAACAAGATCTGAGAGAAGACAGGACATTTCGGGGGAACATAGTATGGCCCGCAGTCAGAAGAAACTCCGGATAGTCACAGACCTACTTGGGGGAAGGAGGTGCCTTTGTGGGAGTGGGTGTGGGTTTGTTCTTTTGTCTCATGTTCTGAGAATAGGTAGGAAAGGCTGTTTGTTTGGTTTGGAGTGGACAGTTTCTAGTAAGTTGTTTGATCAGGCGAGTGTTTCTGTTTCGGTGTATCCCAATGTGTCCGTTGTTGTAAACATTAAAAAGAGAATGCATTAATGGAGGTGTCCTGTCTAGTATAAATCTTCCCATAATTCATCCTGCCCAATATATGAATGGACTGCAGCTTGTCTTATCGATGTGCAACACCTGCTATCTTTCTACGTTGCTGTTTTCTTCCTGAATTCTAGCCACTCTCCAGAATAGGCTCATGGTTTTGTGTCCAAAATATGTACCACCTCCAAGCTCTGTGACATGGCCATGTACTGGATAGCTGAAGAGAATGGCGAGCATCTCAGAAAACTCAGATATCAGTGTGACCAGGAAAGTCTCAGTGCAGAAACCCTGCTTTGGGCCTTTTGCTGACTTATTGTTGTGTTGCACTGAATGTCAGGAAGGTCTTTGCCTCAGGCCACCCCTTTGTGAAGCCTGAAGAAAACAGTTTTCAAATGGAAATGAATGGGCATCTCCTGTGGCTTCTGGCTTCATTGCTTTGGGAAAGGATGTGTCTGAATCAGCCTCTTGGCCATGTGTGTGGCTGTGACTTAGATTCTCAGCACCTGATGAATCTAAAAATGATCCCCTGTGTGCATCCAAAACCATAAGGGCAAAAAATCTTTCATTGTGGATGAATTCTCTTGCCTTCCTCTGTTAAAATCCTGAACTCCATAAGTGAGAATAGGGATTCTTTGGGTCAAATGAGTTCTTCAAATCTCTGCAGAGGTGCTTGGGTTTTCGAATAACTTTAAATCACATAAAGAATGTATTCCTGAAATCAGAAGGCCTCAAATTGGAGAAACACAGAAGAATTAACGGCAGGCTTCTTTGATCATTCCTGGTTCACAGAAACGGTGTCCAGGCCACCCTGACTTTAGGCAAATGAGGCGCAAACGAGCTGATTTTGGACACTGTCTTGGGCTGCGCCCCTCATGGAAATCTCCAGCCAGAGGTTAAGATGAGTTACTATATGGAATAAGATGAGGGCCATGTGGGAGTGTTTCGGTTTTAATTTTGGTCATTTGTGTGACAGTTGGAAGAAATGACTGTGTCCACGTGGGCTTGAACTCTGGTGTGATTCCCCTTAGAGACTGGGTTTTGGAACTGAACTCAGAGAAGCATTGCCATGAATTTTGTTGGTATTTTAAGAGGCCACGCATGAAAGTCGCTCTTGGAAACTGAGACCTAGGCCCCGGGTGGATTTCCACAGAGGCCTGGGAAACTCAGCAAGGATATCAAATGATTTTATTCTTAAAGAAATGGCAGCCATAGTTGAGAGTCAAAACACACATGGACCTCACATTGTAGACCTCAATGGGCCTGGCCTAATGTGACCTTTTGTCCACTCTTTGGGAAGCCTTGCCTTTTAGAGATCTCCAGAGATTTCATTGAAATGAGCTTCCTCACCATTTAATGTTTGCTGCATGAATTGAAACCCACAGTGCCTCCAACTTCATGCTTGAAAAATGGCTAGATAAATACCATGAAATTTTTGAAATTCCTATGACCAGGTGGCACTGGAGAAACATTGGATGTCCTGTTGCTGATTATGAGTATACCAGACAGTGCCTTGATTTACTGAGTTTCATGAAAATGGTGTAGAACAGAGATGCCAGTAAGTTGGAGCCTGCTGAGTAGTGGGTCTAGAGCAGTGGTGGAGAGGTGTTTGATAAAACATCCGTGGTAGGGCCATGTGGATCTACCATTGGATTCCAAAGGGCTTGTAACTGACATGGTGCAGCCAGCAGACCCTTATATGTAAAGGCATCTTGTTATATGGAGAGTCTTCAGAGGAAAATGAAGAATCAGGTTGATATGGACAAGGGGGCAATGGGCCAAGCTGTGAGAGATAGAAGCCTAGTTGGTGCATTCCCTTGCAGACCCTGACCAACCACACGTGACACAACTCCCTCCAGCACTGTATCCCAGTTTAGCTCCTAGTATTTCGTGAAACAAATACCAAACTCACAGTGCAGCAGGAAAAACACCACAAAAAGTGGAGGAGGACCAAATGGCTTCACAGTCCACACGGGGAGACACTTAGTCTCCAGTGGCATCAGTTAACCTACAAAGAGAGGATTCAGCACTGCTTCATCTAGTTCTTTGGAAAATAAGAAACCATGTCCTCCAGGTCACATAGATGCAGACCCAGCTCTCATAGTCTCACTACAAAGGAAGCCAAATCTCCTGAAAACAACATATATTTCAAGTGCGGAATCTCAGAGGAGTTTCTCAAAAAGTTTTTAGGCCAGCAGAGCTCCATGTTTGTGGAGTGTTTACCCTGTCCCTTAGTTTTGGAAACTTTTCTACCACCTCCAAGGTTGTGAACTGATGAGCATTTTCCATTCCAGATATGTATTCACTGATTTTGTAACTCCTCTCCTCTAATTGTGTCTTACTTGGGGTGAAGGTGATGTCAAGGCATTCTTCTGGATGAGAGCGGGAGGAAATTGTGCAGCATATATTTACATACGCATTGGATTCATTTTCAAATTTTCCATTCGAAGTACTGAATCCCTGACATTAACCCATACCTGGTAGACTTAGACAGTTCATCCTAATATAATGGGGAAAATTAACCCAACACAATAGAAATACAAGCACTTCAGAGGAGACATGTTGTATAGGTGGACTTGACATTTGTATTATATAAGGTAGGAGTTATAAATCTAGTCAAATTTTAATTGAAATATTCTCCATGTGTTTTTAAACTTAACAAATATGTGAATTCTTGTTTCCCTTTTCTGTAGCCTATTCACACATGTATATTTATATGCATATATAGAATCCTACCAGGTATCACATGTACATTTCTGTGAGGTGGCTGTCTTGGCAGATACAAATTGTGAGAAGAGTTCACTCCTCCTAAATGCTGTTGGAAATGAAAATTCAACCTATAGGAGAGCGTCCTAGTACAACAACATTATACATAAACTCATGTTCAGTAAAATAAATATGTTTGCATCTGTGGATGATATATATTTACTGATGAATTTCGATTGGCATTTATATTGGTACTTTTTAATGTCTGTGAGTGTTGTGTGTGTGTGTGTGTGTGTGGGTGTGTGTGTGTGTGTGTGTGTGTGTGTATGTATATATATATATATATATATATATATATATATATATATATATAAATAGATAGATATATATAGATATATATATAGATGTAGATATAGATATAGATATACTCTCCAAATTTTTCAAAATATGGAATATATGTGTCTAATATACACTCTCTAAATTCATTCATGTTTATGTATGTGGATTTGTAATCAACTTTTCACAAGATTATAATCATAAATATTCATCCACTTGAAATACATATTTGTTTCCTAGTACTGAAAACTAACTTCAGTGAATTGTGCATACAAATCCTAATTATTCTACAGTAACTGACCCAGTCTAACATCAATGCAAGTAGACTCCTATGGGACATGATATGTAATTTGTCATTCATTTGTATTCGACACTGCTACATTATTGTTTCCTCAGTTTTTGCACATCATAGGATATACATTTCATCCACAAGTTCACAAATTAACAGGCATTTGTTTCAACTTTAATCACTTCTTGCTTCAGAACACATGTATTGTCAGGGTTTCTTGAATGGTCTTTCCATGAGACTTCTTTCCAAACACATTATTTTGAATTTCCATAATCATTTTGAAGCAAAACTCACACACTCTTTATGATAAACCAAAACATTAATATTTCCATTAGATATATATCTGGTTGGAATGAATGATTGTATATCAATATACGACTTCCTTTAATTTTTCAGATATCAGTTCAATTCATTATTTAAAGTTCAAAAAAGTTATATTATTTATTCACAGTATGGTCTATTCATGCTTTTTCTCTATGTTCATAGAAACAGGGTACACCTCTTTCTACCCCCGATTCTATTTTACATCTTCAATATATTGCTCCCAGAAATGGTGAAAGAATTACTCATGTCACCTCATTATCACAGTAATATTCTGGACAAAAAATGGAAAGGTCACACTTATGATTGTACCAAAGCCTAAATGGAAAGTGAACATGGATTTCTAAAAACATCCATTTCCAGGTTGCCTAATGCTGTCAATTGTCAATCCTATTGTTGACTACATTTTTGTTTTTTCCTAGTTTATATATTCAAACTCAACCCTGTTGAAAATGTCTAATTCTATCACTCACTTTATACTTTGCCTGATTTCGTAATGTTTCTATTGATATCTGCTTTTCTACATATTTTCCCCAGTTCAACATAGTGACTGACTCTTCATATGTGCTGAAATATACTTTCACTCTATAACTGAAAGTCTATTGCTAAAGAACTTTTGGTCCAAATCCTATACTCACTCTTCTTCCGAAACCTACTGACTATCTTCCTAATCCTACTGAATATCCCTTTTTGACTAGATGTTCTCTTCTAAATTCAATCATCCAATGTACAAGGTCCTATGCCATTGTATATCAAATTATCTGAGACAAATTTGCAGAACATAATTCAAAGTCCAGTATCCCAATCAAGGGCAGAACCCTTCTGGGCTTCAAATCATACCTAGATTTCTGTTTTCATACTTATATTTCACCTCAATATTCTTGTAAATATTTCAGGGTCCCAATACCATTATTCATCGCACAGAGTCATACATAACCAAAATCAAACCTGTTTTTAACCCCCAGTATACACTGTTCCCTCAATCATTTTACAGAAGAGCAGGGACAGAGTGGTTCTTACAATACAGGAGAGTTGGGGGCCTTCCACATTAAGAGAACCTCAAATGTCCATGCACAAATCATACCTGGAGAAGTTGTAAGCAGGTATGAAGCACCTGAGAGAGCAAAAGTCATCTTCCATGGCAAACAACCTGGTCAGGATGAAGGGATGTGTCTGAATCGGCCTCTCTCTTCTTATTGTAGAGAACATGGACCAAACCAGGCCTGGGTGGAGAGCTGTTCCAGGGTGCCAATGGTTGATATACATTCTACCTTATGAAAGTGTCAGAGGAAGTAGGGGCAAACTCCATCTTATGTTACCCTTGGAAGCAACTGTTAGGACAAAGTGGTTGCCAAGGCAGTGACCTCATTCAGTTCCAAAGAATGTGACATACCTCATTTCCTTGGTGATGGAACTCTCTGAACTTGGTATCCAAGAAGCCAGGCAGCCAGAGGCAGTCCCAGTCCCAGTCCCAGTGGGCTCACTTGTTTGGATTTACCAAGGACAGAGTCAGTTTTCTTGGTACCTAATGATGTGAGGAAGGCCAAATGCCAGGAGAGCTCTGAAGATGGACCTTTCCTGAGAAAACAGGTAGTGGCTAACCACTTTTTCCTGACTTCTTCACAGAGTTGTTCAAGGAAACAAGATCGGAGAGAAGACAGGACATTTCGGGAAAACATAGTATGGCCCACCAGTCAGAGGACACCCCAGATAGTCACAGACCTACTTGGGGGAAGGAGGTGCCTTTGTGGGAGTGCGTGTGGGTTTGTTGTTTTGTCTCATGTTCTGAGAATAGATAGGAAAGTAGGTTTGTTTGGTTTGGAGTGGACAGTTTCTAGTAAGTCATTTGACACGGCGAGTGTTTCTGTTTCTGTGTATTCCACTGTGTCCATTGTTGTAGACATTAGAAAAGAGAATGCATTAATGGATGTGTCCTGTCTAGTATAAATCTTCCCATAATTCATCCTGCCAATATATAAATGGACTGCAGCTTGTCTTATCGATGTGCAACATCTGCTATCTTTCTAAGTTGTTGTTTTCTTCCCGAATTCTGGCCACTCTCCAGAATAGGCTCATGGATTTGTGTCCAAAATGGTACCACCTCCAAGCTCTGTGACATGGCCACGTACTGGATAGCTGAAGAGAATGGCGAGCATCTCAGAAAACTCAGATATCAGTGTGACCAGGAAAGTCTCAGTGCAGAAACCCTGCTTTGGGCCTTTTGCTGACTTATTGTTGTGTTGCACTGAATGTCAGGAAGGTCTTTGCCTCAGGCCACCCCTTTGTGAAGCCTGAAGAAAACAGTTTTCAAATGGAAATGAATGGGCCTCCCCTGTGGCTCTTTGCTTAATTGCTTTGGAAAGGGATGTGTCTTTATCAGACTCTTGGACCTGTGTGTGGCTGTGACTTAGATTCTCAGCACCTGATGGATCTTAAGAATGATCCCATGTGAGCTTCCAAACCCAAAATGGCAAAAAATATCATTCATTGTGAATGAAGTCTCTTGCTTTCCTCTAGGTTCCTGCACTCCATCAAATGAGAATAGGGATTCTTTGGGTCAAATGAGTTCTTCAAAGCCCTGAAGAGGTGCTTGTGTTTTCGCATGACTCGAAATCACCTAAAGAATCGATACCTAAATTCAGTTGGCCTCAAATTGGAGAAACACAGAAGTATTAACGGCAGGCTTATTTGTTCACTCCTCATTCACAGAAACGGTTTCCAGGCTACCCTGACTTTAGGCAAATGAGGGGCAAACGAGCTGATTTTGGACACTATCTTGGGCTGCGCCCCTCATGGAAACCTCCAGCCAGAGGTTAAGATGATTGACTATATGGAATAAGATGAGGGCCATGTGGGCGTGTTTTGGTTTTTGTTTTGGTTTTAATTTTGTTCATTTGTGTGGCATTGGAAAAAATGACTGGGTGTACGTGGGCTTGAAATCTGGTGTCATTCCCCTTAGAGACTGGGTTTTGGAACTGAACTCAGAGAAGCATTGCCATGAATTTTGTTGGCATTTTAAGAGGCCACGCATGAAAGTCACTCTTGGAAACTGAGACCTAGGCCCCGGGTGGATTTCCACAGAGGCCTGGGAATTTCAGCAAGGATATCACATGATTTTATTCTTAAAGAAATGGCAGCCATAGTTGAGAGTCAAAACACACATGGACCTCACATTGTAGACCTCAATGGGCCTGGCCTAATGTGACCTTTTTCCACTCTTTGGGAAGCCTTGCCTGTGAGAGTTCTCCAGAGAATTCATTGAAATGAGCTTCCTCACCATTTAATGTTTTCTGAATGAATGGAAACCCCCATTGCCTCCAACTTCATGCTTGAAAAATGGCTAGATAAATACCATGAAATTTTTGAAATTCCTATGACCAGGTGGCACTGGAGAAACATTGGATGTCCTGTTGCTGATTATGAGTATACCAGACAGTGCCTTGATTTACTGAGTTTCATGAAAATGGTGTAGAACACAGATGCCAGTAAGTTGGAGCCTGCTGAGTAGTGGGTCTAAAGCAGTGGTGGGGAGGTGTTTGATAAAACATCCGTGGTAGGGCCATGTGGATCTACCATTGGATTCCAAAGGGCTTGTAACTGACATGGTGCAGCCAGCAGACCCTTATATGTAAAGGCATCTTGTTATATGGAGAGTTTTCAGAGGAAAATGAAGAATCAGGTTGATATGGACATGGGGGCAATGGGGCAAGCAGTGAGAGATAGAAGCCTAGTTGGTGCATTCTCTTGTAGACCCTGACCCACCACACGTGACAGAACTCCCTCCAGCACTGTGTCCCAGTTTAGCTCCTAGTATTTCGGGAAACAAATACCAAACTCACAGTGCAGCAGAAAAATAACCACAAAATGTGGAGGAGGACCAAATGGCTTCGGTGTCCACACGGGGACACAATTTGTCTTCAGTGGCCTCAGTTTACCTACAAAGAGAGGATTCATCACTGCTTAATCTTGTTCATTGGAAAATAAGAAACCATGTCCTCCAGGTCACATAGATGTAGACCCAGCTTTGATGGTCTCACTACATAGGAAGCCAAATCTCTTGAAAACAATATATAATTCAAGTGCGGAAGCTCAGAGGCAGTTTATCAAAAAGTTTTTAGGCCAGCAAGGCTCCATGTTTGTGGAGTGTTTACCCTGTCCCTTAGTTTTGGAAACTCCTCTACCACCTCCAAGGTTGTGAGCTCCTGAGCATTTTACATTCCAGATATGTATTCACTGATTTTGTAACTCTTCTCCTCTAATTGTGTCTTACTTGGGGTGAAGGTAATGTCAAGGCATTCTTCTGGATGAGAGCGGGAGGATATTTGTGCAGCATATATTTACATACACATTGGATTCATTTTCCAATTTTCCATTCGAAGTACTGAATCCCTGACACTAACCCATACCAAGTAGACTCAGACTATTCATCCTAATATAATGGGGAAAATTAACCCAACACAATAGAAATACAAGCACTTCAGAGGAGACATGTTGTATAGTTGGACGTGACATTTGCATTATATTAGTTAGGAGATATAAATCTAGTCAAATTTTAATGGAAATATTCTCCATGTGTTTTTAAACTTAACAAATATGTGAATGCTTGTTTCCCTTTTCTGTAGCCTATTCACACAAGTATATTTATATGCATATATAGAATCCTACCAGGTATCACACGTACATTTTTGTGAGGTGGCTGTCTTGGCAGATACAAATTGTGAGAAGAGTTCACTCCTCCTAAATGCTGTTGGAAATGAAAATTCAACCTATAGGAGAGCGTCCGAGTAGAACAACATTATACATAAACTCATGTTCAGTAAAATAAATATGTTTGCATCTGTGGATGATATATATTTACTGATGAATTTCGATTCGCATGTATATTGGCACTTTTTAATGTCTGTGAGTGTTGTGTGTGTTTGTGTGTGTGTGTGTGTGTGTGTGTGTAGATATAGATATAGATATACTCTCCAAATTTTTCAAAATATGAAATATATATGTCTAATATACACTCTCTAAATTCATTAATGTTCATGTATGTGGATTTATAATCCACTTTTCACAAGATTATAATCAGAAATATTCATCCACCTGAAATACATATTAGTTTCCTAGTACTGAAAACTAACTTCAGTGAATGGTGCATACAAATCCTAATTATTCTACAGTAACTGACCCAGTCTAACATCAATGCAAGTAGACTCCTATGGGACATGATATGTAATTTGTCATTCATTTGTATTCGACACTGGTACATTATTGTTTCTTCAGTTTTTGCACATCATAGGATATACATTTCATCCACAAGTTCACAAATTAATAGGCATTTGTTTCAACTTTAATCACTTCTTGCTTCTGAACACATGTATTCTCAGGGTTTCTTGACTGGTCTTTTCATGAGACTTCTTTCCATACACATTATTTTGAATTTCCATAATCATTTTTAAGCAAACCTCACACACTCTTCATGATAAACCAAAACACTAATATTTCCATTAGATATATCACTGGTTGGAATGAATGATTGTATATCAATATACGATTTCCTTTAATTTTTCAGATATCAGTTCAATTCATTATTTCAAGTTCAAAAAAGTTATATTATTTATTCACAGTATGGTCTATTCATGCTTTTTCTCTATGTTCATAGAAACAGGGTACACCTCTTTGTACCCCGATTCTTATTTTACATCTTCAATATATTGCTCCCAGAAATGGTGAAAGAATTACTCATGTCACCTCATTATCACAGTAATATTCTGGACAAAAATGGAAAGGTCACACTTATGATTGTACCAAATCCTAAATGGAAGGTGAACATGGATTTCTAAAAACATCCGTGTCCAGGTTGCCTAATGCTGTCAATTGTCAATCCTATTGGTGACTACATTTTTGTTTTTTCCTAATTTATATATTCAAACCCAACCCTGTTGAAAATGTCCAATTCTATCACTCACTTTATACTTTGCCTCATTTCGTAATATTTCTATTGATATCTGCTTTTCTACATATTTTCCCCAGTTCAACATAGTGACTGACTCTTCATATGAGCTGACATTTACATTCACTCTATAACCAAAAGTGTATTGCTAAAGAACTTTTGGTCCAAATCCTATACTCACTCTTCTTCCTAAACCTACCGACTGTCTTCCTAATCGTACTGATTATCCCTTTTTGACTGGATGTTCTCTTCTAAATTAAATCATCCAATGTACAAAGTCCTATGCCATTGTATATCGAATTATCTGAGACATTTTTGCAGAACATAATTCAAAGCTAAGTATCCCAATCAAGGGCAAAACCCTTCTGGGCTTCAAATCATACCTAGATTTCTCTTTTCATACTTATATATCACCTCTATATTCTTGTAAATATTGCAGGTTACCAATACCATTATTCATCGCACAGAATCGTTCGTAACCCAAATCAAACCTGTTTTTAACCCCAAGTATACACTGTTCCCTCAATCATTTTACAGAAGAGCAGGGACAGAGTGGTTCTTACAATACAGGAAAGTTAGGGACCTTCCACCTAATGAGAACCTCAAATGTCCATGTAAAAATGTTACCTGGAGAAGTTGTACACAGGTATGAAGCAACTGAGAGAGCAAAAGTCATCTTCCATGGCAAACAACCTGGTCAGAATGAAGGGATGTTTCTGAATCTGCATCTCTCTTCTTATTGTAGAGAAGAGGGACCAAACCAGGCCTTAGTGGAGAGATGTTCCCGGGTGCCAATGGTTGATATACATTCTACCTTATGAAAGTGTCACAGGAAGTAGGGGCAACCTCCATCTTATGTTACCCTTGGAAGCAACTGTTAGGACAAAGTGGGTGCCAAGGCAGTGACCTCATTCAGTTCCAAAGAATGTGACATACCTCATTTCCTTGGTGATGGAACTCTCTGAACTTGGTATCCAAGAAGCCAGGCACCCAGATGCAGTCCCAGTCCCAGTCCCAGTGGGCTCACTTGTTTGGATTTACCAAGGACAGAGTCAATTTTCTTGGTACCTAATGATGTGAGAATGGCCAAATGTCAGGAGAGCTCTGAAGGTGGACCATTTCTGAGAAAACAGGTAGTGGATAACCACTTTTTCCTGACATCTTCACAGAGTTGGTCAAGGAAACACAATCTGAGAGAAGACAGGCCATTTCGGGGGAACATTGTATGGCCCACTGGTCAGAGGACACTCCGGATAGTCACAGACCTACTTGGGGGAAGGAGGTGCCTTTGTGGGAGTGGGTGTGGGTTTGTTGTTTTGTCTCATGTTCTGAGAATAGATAGGAAAGGCGGTTTGTTTGGATTGGACTGGACAGTTTCTAGTAAGTCATTTGACACGGCGAGTGTTTCTGTTTCTGTGTATCCCACTGTGTCCGTTGTTGTACACATTAGAAAAGAGAATGCATTAATGGATGTGTCCTGTCTAGTATAAATCTTGCCATAATTCATCCTGCCCAATATATGAATGGACTGCAGCTTGTCTTATCGATGTGCAACACCTGCTATCTTTCTAAGTTGTTGTTTTCTTCCTGAATTCTGGCCACTCTCCAGAATAGGCTCATGGATTTGTGTCCTAAATATGTACCACCTCCAAGCTCTGTGACATGACCATGTACTGGATAGCTGAAGAGAATGGCGAGCATCTCAGAAAACTCAGATATCAGTGTGACCAGGATAGTCTCAGTGCAGAAACCCTGCTTTGGGCCTTTTGCTGACTTATTGTTGTGTTGCACTGAATGTCAGGAAGGTCTTTGCTCAGGCCACCCCTTTGTGAAGCCTGAAGAAAACAGTTTTCAAATGGAAATGAATGGGCCTCACCTGTGGCTCTTGCTTAATTGCTTTCGAAAGGGATGTGTCTTTATCAGCCTCTTGGACCTGTGTGTGGCTGTGACTTAGATTCTCAGCACCTGATGGATCTTAAGAATGATCCCATGTGAGCTTCCAAATCCAAAATGGCAAAAAATTTCATTCATTGTGGATGAAGTCTCTTGCCTTCCTCTGTTAGGTTCCTGCACTCCATCAAATGAGAATAGGGATTCTTTGGGTCAAATGAGTTTTTCAAAGCCCTGCAGAGGTGCTTGTGTTTTTGCATGACTCTAAATCACCTAAAGAATCGATATCTAAAATCAGTAGGCGTCAAATTGGAGGAACACAGAAGTATTAACGGCAGGCTTATTTGTTCACTCCTGGTTCACAGAGACTGTGTCCAGGCTACCCTGACGTTAGGCAAATGAGGGGCAAACGAGCTGATTTTGGACACTGTCTTGGGCTGCGCCCCTCATGGAAACCTCCAGCCAGAGGTTAAGATGATTCCCTATATGGAATAAGATGAGGGCCATGTGGGAGTGTTTTGGTTTTAATTTTGGTCATTTGTGTGGCATTGGAAAAAATGACTGGGTACACGTAGGCTTGAACTCTAGTGTGATACCCCTTAGAGACTGGGTTTTGGAACTGAACTCAGAGAAACATTGTCATGAATTTTGTTGGGATTTTAATAGGCCAAGCATGAAAGTCGCTCTTGGAAACTGAGACCTAGGCCCCAGGTGGATTTCCACAGAGGCCTGCAAATCTCAGCAAGGATATCACATGATTTTATTGTTAAAGAAATGGCAGCCATAGTTGAGAGTCAAAACACACATGGACCTCACATTGTAGACCTCAATGGGCCTGGCCTAATGTGACCTTTTGTCCACTCTTTGGGAAGCCTTGCCTGTGAGAGTTCTCCAGAGAATTCATTGAAATGAGCTTCCTCACCATTTAATGTTTGCTGCATGAATTGAAATCCACAGTGCCTCCAACTTCATGCTCGAGAAATGGATAGATAAATACCATGAAATATTTAAAATTCCTATGACCAGGTGGCACTGGAGAAATATTGGATGTCCTGTTACTGTTCATGAGTATACCAGACTGTGCCTTGATTTACTGAGTTTCATGAAAATGATGTAGAACAGAGATGCCAGTAAGTTGGAGCCTGTTGAGTAGTGGGTCTAGAGCAGTGGTGGGGAGGTGTTTGATACAACATCCGTGGTAGGGCCATGTGGATCTACCATTGGATTCCAAATGGCTTGTAACTGACATGGTGCAGCCAGCAGACCCTTATATGTAAAGGCATCTTGTTATATGGAGAGTTTTCAGAGGAAAATGAGGAATCAGGTTGATATGGACAAGGGGGCAATGGGGCAAGCTGTGAGAGATAGAAGCCTAGTTTGTGAATTCTCTTGCAGACCCTGACCCACCACTCGTGACACAACTCCCTCCAGCACTGTGTCTCAGTTTAGCTCCTAGTATTTCGTGAAACAAATACCAAACTCACAATGCAGCAGGAAAAACACCACAAAAAGTGGTGGAGGACCTAATGGCTTCACAGTCCACACGGGGAGACACTTAGTCAGCAGTGGCCTCAGATTACCTACAAAGAGAGGATTCAGCACTGCTTCATCTTGTTCATTGGAAAATAAGAAACCATGTCCTCCAGGTCACATAGATGCAGACCCAGCTTTGATGGTCTCACTACAAAGGAAGCCAAATCATCTGAAAACAACATATATTTCAATTGCGGAAGCTCAGACGCAGTTTCTCAAAAAGTTTTTAGGCCAGCAGAGCTCCATGTTTGTGGAGTGTTTACCCTGTCCCTTAATTTTGGAAACTCCTCTACCACCTCAAAGGTTGTGAACTCCTGAGCATTTTCCATTCCAGATATGTATTCACTGATTTTGTAACTCTTCTCCTCTAATTGCGTCTTACTTGGGGTGAAGGTAATATCAAGGCATTGTTCTGGATGAGAGCGGGAGAATATTTGTGCAGCATATATTTACATACACATTGGATTCATTTTCCAATTTTCCATTCAAATACTGAATCCCTGAAACTAACCCATACCTAGTAGACTCAGACTATTCATCCTATTATAATGGGAAAAATTAACCCAACACAATAGAAATACAAGCACTTCAGAGGAGACATGTTGTATAGTTGGACTTGACATTTGCATTATATAAGGTAGGTGTTATAAATCTAGTCAAATTTTAATGGAAATATTCTCCATGTGTTTTTAAATTTAACAAATATGTGAATTCTTGTTTCCCTTTTCTGTAGCCTATTCACATATGTATATTTATATGCACATATAGAATCCTACCAGGTATCACACGTACATTTTTGTGAGGTGGCTGTCTTGGCAGATACAAATTGTGAGAAGAGTTCACTCCTCCTAAAACTGTTTTAAATGAAAATTCAACCTATAGGAGAGCGTCCTAGTAGAACAACATTATACATAAACTCATGTTCAGTAAAATAAATATTTTTGCATCTGTGGATGATATATATTTACTGATGAATTTCTATTGGCATTTATATTGGTACTTTTTAATGTCTGTGAGTGTTGTGTGTGTGTGTGTGTGTATAGATATAGATATAGATATAGATAGATATAGATATACTCTCCAAATTTTTCAAAATATGGAATATTTTTGTCTTATTTTGCACTTCCTAAATTTTTCATATTCATGAATGTGTATTTATAATCATCTTTTCTCAAGATTATTCTCAGAAACATTCATATACCCTACTAGACTCTGACTACTAATACTAATATAATGGAGAAAAATATCCCAAACAGAATAGAAATACAAGCATTTCAGAAGGGACATGGTGTATAGTTGGACTTGCCTTTTGCATGATATAAGGTAGGAGTTATAAATCTATTCAATTTGCTGAAATACTTTTCCATATGTTATTTTTTTTTTGACACAAAACAAAATTTAATCTTCGAAAACTAAATAAAATTGACACATCCTTAACCAAGCTAATGAAGAAAAAAAACCTCAAATTACTAAAATTAAGGATCGTAAAAGAACTTTTACAGAGTACACAACTAAAATACAGAGAATAATTAAAAACTAATTTGAAAATTTATACTCTAATAAATTAAAATACCATGATGACATCAATAAAATTTTAGAGATATACCCAAACTGAATTAGTAGGACATGAACAATTTAAACAAATCAATTTCAAGCAATGAAATAGAAGTTGCTGTCAACAGCCTACCAATCAAGCAACGCCCAGGAACAGACAGATTCTCAGTCAAGTTCTACAAGACCTTCAAAGAAGCATTCATCACAATACTCCTCAAATTATTCCATAAAATAGAAAAGCATGGAACTCCTCCAAACTCATTTCATGAGGATAGTATCACTCACATACCAAAATCAGACAAAGACACATCAAGGAAAGAAAACTTCAGAGCAATATTCCTGACAAACATATATACAAAAATTCTCAATAAAATTCTTTTTTTTAAGCCAAAGTTAATCAAAAGGGATAAAGAGGGACACTACACACTATTCCATGTGTTTTTAAAGTTAAGAAATATATGAATTCCTGTCTCCCTTTCTCTGTAGCCTATTAAGCACATGTATTTTTATATGCACAAATAGAATCCTACCTGGTTTCACACGTACATTCTTGTGAGGTGGCTGACTTGGCAGATACTATTTGTGAGAAGAGATCACTCCTCCTAAATGCTGTTGGTACAGAAAATTCAACCCATGGGTGAGCTTCCTAGATGAACAACATTCTACATACATCCATGTTCAGTAAAATGAATATTTTGGGATATGCGGATGAGTTATTTTTCATGATGAATTTCGATTGACATATATATTGTGACATTATAATGTGTGTGTGTTTGTGTGTCTATATATATATATATATATATATATATATATATATATATAGTCTCCAGATTTTCCAAAATATGAAATATATGTCTTCTTATACACCGCCTGAATTCATTCATATTCATATATGTGGATTTATAATTAACTTTTAACAAGTTTATTCTCAGAAATATACATCCACTGACATACATATTTGTTTCCTAGTACTGAAAACTAACTTCAGGGAAGGGTTCTTACAAATCCTAATATTTCTAGAGTAACTGACCAAGTTTAACATCAATGCAAATACATTCCTATTTGATATGATGTGTTTGTTAAAGTTCATTTTTATTCAAACTTGGTACGTTATTATTTATTCAGTTTATGGACATCATAAAATATATCCTTTCATTCACAAGTTCACAAATTTATAAATATTTGGTTCACTTTCAATCACTTCCTCCTTCGGAACACATATATTCCTTCATGTTTCTTGACGGGTCTTTTCACTGGACTTCTTTCTAAACACGTTATTTTCGATTGAATAATCATTTTTGAAGCAAAACTCACACACTATTCATGATAAACGGTAACCCTAATAATACCATTAGATATATAACTGGTTGGAATTAATGTACGTATATCAATATATGATTTCCTCTATATTTTCAGATATTAAAACAATCCATTATTTAAATTTGGAACCAGTCATATAATTTTTTCACAGTATGGTCTATTAATGCATCATCTCTATATTCATCAACACAGGGTAAACCTATTAGTATCCCCAGTACTAATTCATATGTTTTCAAAATATTGCTCCCAGAAAAGGTGGAAGAAATACTCATGTCACCTGATCTACATATACATATTATCACAGTAATATTCTGGACACAAAATGCAAAGGTCACCGTTATGATTGCAATAAAGCCTCAATGGAATGTGAACATGGATTACTAAAAACATCCATGCCCAGTTTGCCTAATGCTCTCAAATGTCAATCCAATTGGTGACTACATTTTTGTTTCTTTTTAAGATTATGTATTCAACCTCAACCCTGTTGAAAATGTCTAATCCTATCACTCACGTTATACTTTGCCTGATTTCCTAATGTCTCTATTGATGTCTGCTTTCCTACATATTTTTTCCCAGTTCATCATTGTGCCCGACTTTTCACATATGGTGCCATTAATATTCACTCTCTAACCGAAACCTATTGCTAAAGAACTTTTGGTCCAAATCCTAGACTCACTCTTCCTTCTAAACCTACGGACTATCTTTCTAATCCTACACACTATCCCTTTTTCACTGGATGTTCTCTTCTACATTCAATCATCTGAGGTACAGGGTCTTATGCCATTGTATATCGATTTAACTGAGACCTCGGTGCAAAACATTACTCAAGCTAAGGATCCCAATCAAGGGCCCAAATCCTTCTGGGCTTAAAATATTACCTAGATTTCTGTTTTCATACTTATATTTTACCTCTATATTCTTTTAAATATCGCTGGTTCCCAATACCATTATTCATCCAGCAGAATGATTCCTAAGCCAAATGGAACATGCTATTGACCCTAACCATACAATGTTCCCTCAATCTCACTTTACAGAAGAGGAGGGATAAAGTTGATATTACAATACAGGAAGTTAGGAGATCTTCCACCTGCTGAGTACCTCAAAATCCATGCAGAAATAATCCCTGGAGAAGATGTTGGCAGCTATGAAAGACCTGAGAGAACAAAAGTCATATTCCATGGCAAACAACATGGTCAGGATGAAAGGATGTGTCTGAGTCATCCTCTCTATTTTTAATGCAGGGAAGATGGACCAAAGCAGGCCTGTGTGGAGAGCTGTTCCCAGGTGACTATGGTTTCTATACCATTCTAACATGTGAATGTATCACAGGAAGTAGGGCAGCCTCCATGTCAGGAGACACTAGGACGCAACTGTTAGGACAAAGTGGTGGCCAAGACAGGGACCTCATTTATTTCCTGAAGGTAGTGACCTCACCTCATTTCCTTGGTGATGGAACTCTCTGAATTTTGTGATCCAGGAAGCCAGGCACCCAGAGCCAGTCCCAGTCCCAGTTGCAGTGGGCTCACTTGTTTGGATTCACTAAGGACAGAGTCAGTCTTTCTTGGTACCTACTGATGTAAGGGTTGCCAAATACCAAGAAAGCTCTGAAGAGGGGTCTTTCCTGAGAGGACAGGAATTGGCTCACCACTGCCTCCTGACAACTTCACAGAGTTGACCAAGGAGACCAGATGTGAGACAGAAAGGCCATTTCTGGGGAACATCATATGGCCTACCAGTCAGAGGACACTCCAGATAGTGACAGACCTACTTGTGGGAAAAAGTTGCATTTGTGGGTGTTGGTTTGTGTTTGTGGTTTTTTTCTCATGTTCTGAGAATAGGTAAAAAAGGAGGTTTGTTTGGTTTGGAGTGGACTGTTTCCAGTAAGTCATTTGACAAGGAGACTGTTTCTATGTCTGTGTATCCCACTGTATTTTTCTTTGTAGATATTAGAAAAAAAATAGCTCATTGGTTGTGTCCTGTCTAGTAGAAAGCTTCCCAGCATGCATCCTTTCCAATTAATGAATGGACTGAGGCTTGCCTTATCCATGGGCAACACCTGCTATCTACCTAATTTTCCATTTTTTCATGAATTCTGGCCACTCTCAAGATTAGTATCATGTATTTTTGTACAAGATATGTACCACCTCCAAGCTCTGTGACATGGCCATGTACTGGATAGCTGAAGGGAATGGCGAGCATCTCAGAAAACTCATATATCAGAGTAACCAGGAAAGTCTCCGTGGAGAAACCCTGCTTGGGGCCTTTTGATTACCTATTGTTCTGTTGCTCTGAATGTCAGAAAGGTCTTTGCCTCAGGCCACCCCTTTGTGAAGCCTGAAGAAAACAGTTTTAAAATGGAAATGAATGGGCATCACCTGTGGCTCTTTGCTTCATAGCTTTGGAAATGGATGTGTCTGAATCAGCCTCTTGACCCTGTGTGAGCCTGTGGTTTAGATTTTCAGCACCTGATGAATCTAAAGAAAGATCCCATGTGGGCATCCAAAACCTAAATGGAAAAAAGATCAGTGATTGTGGATGATGCCTCTCGCCTTCCTCTGTAAGATTCCTGACCTCCATCAAGTGAGAATAGGGATCATTTGTGTCAAATAAGTTCTTCAAAGGGCTGCAGAGGGGAGACAATAGGTGCTTGGGTTTTCTTATAACTCCAATTCACACTAAAAATCTATACCCCACAGTCAGTATGCCTCAAATTTTAGAAGTGGAGTAGTATTAACGGCAGGCCTATTTGATCACTTCTGTTTCACACTAACGTTGTCCAGGCCACCCTGACTTTAGGCAAATGAGGGGCAAGGGAGTTTATTTTTGACACTGTCTTGGGCTGTGCCCCTCATGGAAACCTCCAGCTAGAGGTTATGATTAGTGTCTATATAAAAGATGAAGAGGGCCATGTGAGAGTGTTTTGGTTTTAATTGTCATCATTT
This sequence comes from Callospermophilus lateralis, assembly GCF_048772815.1. NCBI lineage: Eukaryota > Metazoa > Chordata > Mammalia > Rodentia > Sciuridae > Callospermophilus > Callospermophilus lateralis. The sequence continues at coordinate 637,664 of NW_027512925.1, forward strand.
GTGTAGCAATTGGAAGAGATGCCTGGGTCCACCTGGGCTTGAACTCTGTTGTGATTCCCCTTAGAGACTGAGTTGTGTAACTGACCTCAGAGAAGTATTGCCATGAATTGTGTTGGGATTTCAGGAGGCCACACATGAGATTCACCATTGGAATCTGAGATCTTGGCCCAGGGTGACTTTACACAGAGCACTGGGAATCTAAGCCAGGATATCACAAGATTTTATTCTGAAAGATTCCAGCCATAGTTGAGAGTCAAAACACACATGCAACTCACATTGTAGACCTCAATGGGCCTGGCTTCATGAGACCTTTTGCCCACTCTTTGGGAAGCCTTGCCTGTGAGAGTTCACCAGAGCTTTCATTGAAATGAGATTCCTAACCATTTATTGGTTCCTGTATAAATTGAATCCCACAGTGCCTCCAACTTCATTATTGAAAAATATCTAGATATATACCATGAATTTTTTGAAATTACCATGACCAGGTGGCACTGGAGAACATTTGGATGTCCTGTTGCTAATCATGATTGTACCAGACAGTGCCTTAATTGACTGTGTTTCATGAAAATGCTGTAGAACATAGATGCCAGTAAGTTGGAGCCTGCAGACTAGTGGGCATAAAGCAGTGGAGTGTAGGTGTGTGAAAAAACATCAGTTGTGGGTCCACGTGGATCTGGCATTGGCTTAGAAATGACTTGTCACTGACATGGTACATCCAGCAGACCCTTCTATGTAAAGGCATCTTGTTATATGGAGAGGATTCCTGCCAATGATCAGAATAAGGGGGCTATTGTCGAGTTGAAAAGCTATGTGGGATTTAAGCCTCATTGGTGCATTTTACTGCAGACCCTCACCCACCACATATGAGAGTACATCCTCCAGCACTGTGTCCCAGTGGAGCTCCTTGTATTTCGTGAAGCCAATACAAAACTCACAGTGCATCAGTAAGAAACACCACGAAAGTGGAGCATGAACAAATGGCTTTACAGACAACACGGTTAGATACTTAGACCCCAGTGGCCAAAGTTTCCCTACAAATAGAGAATTCAGCACTGCTGCCTCATGTCCACTAGAAAATAAGGAACCATGTCATCCAGGTCACATAGATGGAGACCCAGCATTGATGGTCTCACTACAAAGGAAGCAAAAGCTCCTGACAAAAACATATTTCAACTGCCCAACCTCAGAGGCAGTTTCTCAAAAAGTCATTAGGCCAGCAGAGCTCCATGTTTGTGAAGTGTTTACCCTCTCCCTTTTTGTAAACTGTTCTACCTCCTACAAGTTTGTGAAGTTTTGAGCATTTTCCTTTCCACATATGTATTCACAGATTTTCTAACTCTTCTCCACTAATTGGGTCTTATTTGGGGCGAAGATAATGTCAAAGCATTGTTCTGGCTGAGAATGGGAAGATTTTTGTGTAGCACATATTTGCATACATATTAGATTCATTTTCCTATTTTCCATTTGAAATACTGAATCCCTGACACTAACCCATACCCTACTAGACTCTGACTACTAAACCTAATATGATGGAGAAAAAGAAACCTAACAGAATAGAAATACAGGCCTTTCATAGGAGGCATGGTGTATACTTGGACTTGCCTTCTGCTTTATCAATGGTATGTGTTATAAATCTAGTCAACTTTTCATTGTAATACTTCTCCATGAGTTTTTAAAGTTAACACATATGTAAATTTCTGTCTCCCTTTCTCTGTAGCCTATTCATCAAATGTATTTTTTTATGCATTTTTAGAATTCTACCTGGTATCACATGTACATTCTTGTGAGATCGCTTATTTTGGAAGATACAAATTGTGAGAAGAGATCGCTCCCTCTAAATACAGATGGAACTGGAATTTCCACCTATGGGTGAATTTCCTAGATGAACAATATTATGTATAAATAAATGTTCAGTAAAATGAATATTTTTGGATACGTGGATGATATATATTTCATGATGAATTTCGAATGGCATATATATTGCTACATTTTAATGTCTGTGTATGTGTGTATCTATCTATTTATCTATCTATCTATATAGATATAGATATCTACTCTTAAGATTTTCAAAATATGAAATATATGTGTCTTATTATACACTCCCTAAGTAAACTCATGTGTGTGTATGTAGATTTATAATCAACTTTTCACAAAATTATTCTTAGAAATATTCATCCACCTTAAATACATATTTTTTCCTAGTACTGAAAAGTAAATTAAGTGAATGGTGTATACAATTCGTAATATTTCTACAGTGACTGAACCAGTTTCACATCAATGTAAGTAGACACCTATGGGACCATGATGTGTATTTTGAAGTTCATTTTTATTCAGACACTGGTACATTACTATTTCTGCAGTTTATGGACATTATAGGATATATCCTTTCATCCACAATTTCACAAATTTATAGGCATTTGGTTCACTTTCAATCACTTCCTACTTCAGAACACATGTATTCCTCCATGTTTCTTGACTGTTCTTTTCATGAGATTCTTTCCAAACACAGTATTATTGATTTCCATAATCACTTTTGAAGCCAAACTCACACACTCTTCATGATAAACCATAACGCTAATATTACCATTAGATGTATAACTGGTTGGAATGAATGTATGTATATCAATATAAGATTTCCTATATATTTTCAGATATCAATTCAATCCATTATTTAACGTTTGAACCAGTTATATTATTTATTCACAGTATGGTCTATTAAGGCATCATCTCTATATTCGTAGACCGATGGTATACCTGTTTGTATCCCCAATACTAATTTTTAAGTCTTTAAAATATTGCTTTCAGAAATGGTGGAAGAAATACTGTAGTCACCTGATATACATATACATTTCATCACGGTAATATTCCTGAAACAAAATGCAAGGGTCACACTTATGATTGTATCAAAGCCTATATTGAAAGTGAGCATGTACTACTAACAACATCCATGCCCTGATTAACTAATGATCTCAAATATCATTCCTATTGGTGACTACATATTTGTTTCTTCCTAAGATTATATATTGAAACTGAACCCTGTTAAAAATGTCTTATCCTATCACCCACTTTGTACTTTGCCTTATTTCCTAATGTCTCTATTGATATCTGCTTTCCTACACATTTTCCCCAGTTTATCACTGTGACTGACTGTTCACATATGCTGACATTTACACTCACTCTCTAATCAAAACTCTATATCTAAAGAACATTTGGTCCAACTCCTCGACTCACTCAAATGGATTCTTCAAAGCCCTGCAGAGGGTAGCCCATAGTTGCTTGAGTTTTCTCATGACCCCAATTCACATAAAGAATCTATACCCCACAGAGAATAGGCCTCAAATTGGAGAAGTAGAGCAGTATTATTGGCAGGCCTATTTGATCACTCCTGCTTCACAGGAAGAGTTTCCATGCCACCCTGACTTTAGGCAAATGAGAGGCATGTGAGCTTATATTGGACACTGTCTTAAGCTGCGCCCTTCATGGAAACCTCCAGCCAGAGGTTATGATGAGTCTCTAAATTGAAGAAGATGAGGGCCATGTGGGAGTGTTTTGGTTTAATTGTGGTCATTTGTGTGGTGGTTGGAAGAGATGACTGGGTCCACCTGTGCTTGAACTCTGGAGTGATTCCCCTTAGAGACTGAGTTCTGGAACAGATCTCAGAGAAGTATTGGCATGAATTGTGTTGGGATTTTAGGAGGCCACGCATGAGAGTTGCCCTTGGAGACTGAGATCTAGGCCCAGGATAGCTTTCAAAGAGCACTGGGAATCTCAGCCAGGATATCACATGACTTTATTCAGAAAGACTTGGAAGCCATAGTTGAGAGTCAAAAAAAACATGGCCCTCAATTGTAGACCTCAATGGGCCTGGCTTAATGTGACCTTTTGGCCACTCTTTGGGAAGCCTTGCCTCTGAGAGTTCTCCCGAGCTTTAATTGAAATGAGCTTCCTCACCATTTCATGGTTCCTGAATGAATTGAATGCCACAGTGCCTCCAAATTTATCTTTGAAAATTGGCTAGATAAATACCATGAAATTTTTTAAATTCTTATGAACAGGTGGCACTGGAGAACCTTTGGATGTCTATTGCTGATCACGAGTGTACCAGACATTGCATTGATTGACTGGGTTTCATGAAAACGGTGAGAACAGAGATGCCAGAATGTTGAGGCCTGCTGACTAGTTGGCCTAGAGCAGTGGTGGGCAGGTGTATGATAAAACATCTGTCGTGGGGCCATGTGGATCTGCCATTGGCTTCCAAATGCCTTGTGACTGACATGGTGCAGCCAGCAGAACCATACAAGTTAACGGACCTTATTATATGGAGAGGTTTCAGGGCAATATTCAGAATCAGGTTGATATGGACATGGGTGCAAGCTTTGGGGGATAGAAGCCTGGTTGGTGCATTCTCCTGCAGACCCTCACCCACTACACGTGAGAGTACTCTCTATAGCACTGTGTCCCAGTTTTTCTTTTTGTATTTTGTGAAGCCAATACCAAAATCCCAGTGCAGCAGTAAGAAACACCACGAAAAGTGAAGTATGACCAAATGGCTTCACAGACCACATGGTTAGACACTTAGACCCCAGTGGCCTCAGTTTACCTACAAAGAGAGAATTCAGAACTGCTGCCTCATGTTCTATTGCAAATAAGGAACCATGTCATCCAGGTCACATAGATGCTGACACAGCTTTGATGGTCTCACTACAAAGGAAGCGAAAGCTCCTGACAACAACAAACATTTCAAGGGCCCAAACTCAGAGGCAGTTTCTCAGAAATTAATTAGGCCACCAGAGCTCCATGTTTGTGAAGTGTTTACCCTTTACCTTACTTTTGGAAATTCCTCTACCACCTCCAAGGTTGTGAACTCCTGAGCATTTTCTTTTCCAGATATATATTCACAGATTTTCAAACTCTTCTCCACTAATTGTGTATTACTTGTGGTGAAGGAACTATCAAGGCAATTTTTTGGATGACAGTAGGAAGATTTTTGTCTAACAAATATTCGCATACACATTAGATTCATTTCCCTATTTTCCATTTGAAATACTGAATCCCTGACACTAACCCATACCCTACTAGACTCTGACTACTAATCCTAATATGATGGAGAAAAAGAAACCGAACAGAATAGAAATACAGGCCATTCATAGGTGGCATGGTGTATACTAGGACTTGCCTTCTGCTTTATCAAGTGTATGTGTTATAAATCTAGTCAACTTTTCATTGTAGTACTTCTCCATGAGTTTTTAAAGTTAACACATATGTAAATTTCTGTCTCCTTTTCTCTGTAGCCTATTCATCTCATGTATTTTATTATGCATATTTAGAATCCTACCTGGTATCACACATACATTCTTGTGAGCTCACTGTTTTTGGATGATACAAATTGTGAAAAGAGATCACTCCCCCTAAATACTGATGAAACTGAAAATTCAACAAATTGGTGAATTTCCTAGATGAACAACATTATACATAAATCCATGCTCAGTAAAAAGAATATTTTTGGATATGAGGATGATATATATTTCATGATGAATTTTGATTGGCATATATATTGCTACATTTTAATGTCTGTGTTTTTATCTTTATAAATATATATATATATATATATATATATATATATATATATATATATATACTCTCCAGATTTTTCACAATATTAAATATATGTGTCTTATTATTCACTCCCTAAATACATTCATATTCATGTATGTGGATTTGTAATCAAATTTGCACAAGATTATTCTCAGAAAAATTCATCCACATAAAATACATATTTATTTTCCAGTACTGAAAACAAACTTCGGTGAATTGTGCTTACAAATCCTAATATTTGCATGGTAACTGACCCAGTTTAACATTAATGCAAGTATAATCCTATGGGACATGATGTGTATTTTGAAGTTCATTTTTATTCAACAGTGGTACATTACTATTTCTTCAGTTGATGGATATCATAGGATATAACTTTTCATCCACAAGTTCACAAATCTGCAGGCATTTGGTTCACTTTCAATTACTTCTTGCTTCAGAACATATGTATTCCTCCATGTTTCTTGACTGTTCTTTTCATGAGATTCTTTCCAAACACATTATTTTCGATTTCCATAATCATTTTTGAAGGAAAGAGGCGCCTTACTTACCCCCAGAAAGGTTCGTTGAGGTCTCCTTGTCCTGCGCTGCGTGATTCCCGGCCAATGCACCAAATGTAAGGTTCTGGCGAATGTTGGAGGAAGAGATCATCAAGAAACTGCGGCTCATGCAACAGTAAAAGCCGTTTATTGAGGATCCAATCCAGCATGCTGGGGCTACGTGCTCACTCAAGATGGGAGAGCATCCCAGAGCCCCGAGCAGGGGTTGAGCAGTGCTTAAGTACACTTTTGGGCAGGGCGGGACTTTACATATATTACAGTCTCCTTTCAGAAATCATCATACACCACGGGAAAATCAAACAACAATTCCTAAACATGATTAGTTCATTTATTGGTGGGAACATGTAAGGCGGGAGTGATAGGTCAGTTCTAAAGCGGGGTACACATTCAAAATGATTGGTTTAGGCCCTGCAATGCCTATGTGCCAGGCCTCACAGGGTCCTAGGTTATTAAAAAACCAGGCGGTCAGGGGGAATATTTACTGGGTAGTCCGGGAATTGTCCTACAAGCTACAGGAATTTCAGGTTTTGCGTGTAGCATAGGAACTTAACAATACCTGGTCCTTTACATTTTAACTCAAGCCTTGCTGCTTAAAAACTTTACAACACCCGGTCTTTTACACTTTAACTTTTACACTTTAATTTCAATTTCTTTTACGCTTACAGATCACTCCTGGTGCACAAGAAGGGTGTCCAAGCCACCATGACTTTAGGCAAATGAGGGCCAAGGGAGCTTATTTTGGACACTGTCTTGGGCTGTGCCCCTCATGGAAACCTCCAGCCAGATGTTATGATGAGTGCCTTTATGGAAGAAGAGGAGGGCAATGTGGGATTGTTTTGGTATTAATTGTGGTCATTTGTGTGACGGTTGGAAGAGATGACAGGGTCCACCTGGGCTTGAAGTCTGGTGTGAATCCCCTTAGAGACTGAGTTCTGGAACTGACCTCAGAGAAGTATTGCATGAATTGTGTTGAAATTTTAGGAGGCCACGCATGAGAGTCGCTCTTATAAACTGAGATCAAGGCCCAGGGTGGCTTTCCACAGAGCACTGGGAATATCAGCCAAGATATCCCATGATTTTATTCTTAAAGACTTGGTAGCCATAGTTGAGAGTCAAAAACACATGGAACTCACAACGTATACCTCAATGGGCCTGGCTATATTTGACCTTTTGGCCACTCTTTGGGAAGCCTTGCCTATGAGAGTTCTCCAGAGTTTCATTGAAATGAGCTTCCTCAACATTTAGTGGTTCTTGAAACCCACAGTGCCTCCAACTTCATCCTTGAAAAATGGCTAGATAAATACCATGAAATTTTTGAAAATCCCATGACCAGGTGGAACTGGAGAATCTTTGGGTGTCCTGTTGCTGATCATGAGTATACTAGAGGGTGCCTTGATTGACTGGGTTTCATAAAAATAATGTAGAAAAAAGATGCCAGTAAGTTGGAGCCTACTGAGTAGTGGGCCTAGAGCAGCGGTGGGCAGGTGTGCAGGTGTGTGATAAAACATCTGTGGTAGGTCCATGTGGTTTGGCCATTGGCTACCAAATGCCTTGTGAAGGACATGGTGCAGCCAGCAGACCCTTATTTGTAAAGGCATTTTGATATATGGAGAGGTTTCAGGGCAATTTTCAGAATCAGGTTGACATGGTCAATGGTGCAAGCTATGTGGGAAAGAAGCCTGGTTGGTGCATTCTCCTGCAGACCGTGACCCACCACAGTGACAGAACTCTCTCCAGCACTGTGTCCCAGTTGAAATTGTTGTATTTCGTGAAGCAAATACCAAAGTCCCAGTGTAGCAGCAAGAACCACAACAGAAAGTGGAAGAGGACCAAATGGCTTCACAGTCCACACGGGGTGACACTTAGCCCCCAGTGGCCACAGTTTACCTACAAAGAGAGAATTCAGCACTGCTGCCTCAGGTTCATTGGATAATAAGAAACCATGTCCTCCAGGTCACATAGATGCAGACCCAGCTTTGATGGGCTCACTATAAAGGAAGCTAAAGCTCCTGACAACAACATATATTTCAAGTGCCCAACCTCAGAGGCAGTTTCTCAAGAAGTATTTAGGCCAGCAGAGCTCCATGTTTGTGGAGTGTTTACCATGTCCCTTACTTATGGAAACTGCTCTATCACCTCCAAGGTTGGGAAATCCTGAGCGTATTCCATTCCAGATATGTATTCACGTATTTTCTAACTCTTCTCCTCTAATTGTGTCTTACTTGTGGCAAAGGTAATGTCAAGGCATTGTTGTGGATGAAAGTGGGAAGATTTTTGTGTAGCACATATTTGCATACACATTGGATTCATTTTCCAATTTTCCATTCAAAATACTGAATCCCTGACACGAAACTATACCCTACTAGACTCTGACTACTATTCCTAATATGATGGAGAAAAATAACTCAAACAGAATAGAAATACAAGCAGTTCAGAAGAGGCATGGTGTATAGTTGGACTTGCCGTTTGCATTATGTAGGTTAGGTGTTATAAATCTAGTTAATTTTTAATTGAAATAGTTCTCCATGTGTTTTTAAAGTTAATGAATATGTGAATTCCTGTATCCCTTTCTCTGTAGCCTATTCAGCACATGTATTTTTATATGCACATATAGAATCCTACCTGGTATCACATATACATTCTTGTGAGGTGGCTGACTTGGCAGATACAAATTATGAGAAGAGATCACTCCTGCTAAATGCTGTTGGATCTTAAAATTCAACCTATGGGTGACCTTCCTAGTTGAACAACATTATTCATAAATCCATGTTCATTAAAATTAATATTTCGGGATCTATGAATGATATATATTTCACCATGAATTTCGATTGGCATATATATTGCCACTTTATAATGTCTGTGTGTGTTTTGTATATATATACTCTCCAGATTTTTCACAATATGAAATATGTGTCTTATTATTCACTCCCTAAATACATTCATATTCATGTATGTGGATTTGTAATCAACTTTGCACAAGATTATTCTCAGAAATATTCATCCACCTGAAATACTTATTTGTTTCCTAGTACTGAAAACAAACTTCAGTGAAAGGTGCATACAAATCCTAATATTTCTACCGTAACTTACCAAGTTTAACATCAATGCAAGTAGATTCCTATGGGACATGATGTGTATTTTGACGTTCATTTTTATTTAAAACTGGTACAGTACTATTTCTTCAGTTTATGCACATCCATGGATAAATTTTTCACCCAAAATTTCAAAATTAAAGACATTTGTTTCACTTTCAATCACTTCCTGCTTCCGAACACATGTAGTCCTCCAGGTTTTTCGACTGGTCGTTTCATGAGACTTCTTAACAAACACATTATTTTCGATTTCCATAATCACTTTTGAAGGAAAACTCACACACCCTCTTCATGATAAACCGTAACCCTAATATTACCATTAGACTTATAATTGGTTGTAATGAATGTATGTATACCAATATCAATATAAGATTTCCTGTATATTTTCAGATATCAATTTATTCTAACTCCAATTTCTAAAGTTGGAACCAGTTATATTATTTATTCACAGTACGATCTATTCATGCATCATCTCTATATTCATTGACACAGGGTACACCTATTTGTATACCCAATACTAATTTATGGGTTTTAAAAATATTGCTTCCCATAATGGTGGAAGAAATACTCATGTCACCTGATCTACATATACATTTTATCACAGTAATATTCTGGACAAAAATGCAAAGGTCACACTTATGATTGTACCAAACCCTAAATTGAAAGTGAGTATATATTACTAAAAACATCCTTGTCCAGGATGCCTAATTCTCCCAAGTGTCAATATTGTTGGGGACTATATATTTGTTTCTTCCTATGATTATATATTCAACCTCAACCCTGTTGAAAATGTCTAATCCTATCACGCATTTTATAATTTGTCTGATTTCCTAATGTCTCTATTGAGACTTGCTTTCCTACATATTTTCCCCAGTTCATCATTGTGACTGACTCTTCACATGTGCTGACATTTACATTCACTCTCTAAACGAAACCCTATTGCTAAAAAACTATTGGTCCTACTCGAAGACTCACTCTTCTTCCTAAACCTACTATCTTCCAAATCCTACCGACTATCCATTTTTGACTGGATGTTCTCTTCGACATTCAGGCATCTGAGGTGCAAGGTTTTATTCCATTGTGTATAGATTTATCTGAGACTAAAATGCAGAATGTAATTCAAAGCTAAATATCCCAAAGAAGGGCCCAATGCCCTTTCTGGCTTCAAATCGTAACTAGATTTATGTTTTCATACTTATATTTCAAATATATATTCTTATAAATTTTGCAGGTTCCCAATACCATTATTCATCCAGCAGAATGATTCCTAACACAAGTCAAATATGTTATTGACCCTAACCCTACACTGTTCCCTCATTCTAAATTTACAGAGAGGAGGGACAGAGTTGGTCTTACAATACAGGAAAGTAGGGGATCTTCCACCTGCTGAGAACCTCAAAGTTCCATGCAGAAATGTTGACTGAAGAAGATGTAGGCAGCTATGAAGAACCTGAGAGAACAAAAGTCATGTTCAATGGCAAACAACCTGTTCAGGATGAAGGGTTCTGTCTGAATCAGCCTCTCACATCTTAATTTAGAGAAGATGGACCAAACCAGGCCTGTGTGGGTAGCTGTTTCTGGGTGCCTATGGTTGTATACCATTCTAAATTGTGAAAGTGTCACAGGAAGTAGGGGCAGCCTCCTTCTCATGTGACACTTGGAAGCCACTGGTAGGACAAACTGGTTGCCAAGGCAGTGACCTCATTCAGTTCCTAAAGGAAGTGACCTCACCTCACTTCTTTGGTGATGGAAATCTCTGAACTTGGGATTCATGAAGCCAGGCACCCAGAGCCAGTCCCAGTCCCAGTCCCAGTGGTCTCACTTGTTTGGATTTACCAAGGACAGTGTCAGTCTTTCTTGGTACCTACTAATGTGAGGATGGCCAAATGCCAGGAAAGCTCTAAAGAGGGGTCATTCCTGAGAAAGCAGGTAGTTTCTCACCTCTGGGTCCTGACACCTGCACAGAGTTGGCCAAGGAGACCAGATCTGAGACAGATCAGGCCATTCCGTGGGAATATAGTATGGCTCACCAGTCAGAGGACAGTCCGGATAGTCACAGAACTTCTTGGGGGAAGGAGGTGCCTTTGTGGGTGTGGGGGTGGGTTTCTGGTTTTGTCTCATGTTCAGAGAATAGGTAGGCAAGGCGCTTTTTTTGGTGTGGAATGAACTGTTTCTAGTAAGTCATTTGACAAGGCGAGTGTTTCTATGTCTGTCTATCACACTGTGTCCGTGGTTGCAGATATTAGAAAAGAAAATGCATCAATGGATGTGTCCTGTCTAGTAGAATGCTTCCCAGCATTCATCCTGTCCAATTTATGAATGGATTTCAGATTGCCTTTTCGATGGGTAACACCTGCAATCTTCCTATGTTTCAGTTTTCTTCTGGACTTCTGCCCCTCTCCAGAATAGGCTCATGGTTTTATGTCTAAGGTATGTACCACTTCCAAGCTGTGTGCCATGACCATGTACTGGATAGCTCAAAGGAATGGCGAGCATCTCTGAAAAATCAGATATTAGTGTGACCATTAAATCCCAGTTGAGAAACCCTGCTTTGGGCCTTTTGCTTACCTATTGTTCTGTTGCCCTGAATGTCAGGAAGTTCTTTGCCTCAGGCCACCCCTTTGTGAAGCCTGAAGAAAACAGTTTTCAAATGGAAATGAATGGGCAACACCTGTGGCTCTTTGCTTAATTGCTTTGGAAAGGGATGTGTCTGAATCAGCCTCTTGGCCCTGTGTTAGGCTGTAGCTCAGATTCTCAGCACCTGATGGATCTAAAGAAAGATCCCATGGGTGCATTAAAAACCAAAATGGCCAAAAGAGCAGTCATTGTTTATGAAGACTCTCGCCTTCCTCTCTAAGGTTCCTGACATCCATCAAGTGAGAATAGGGATCCTTTGTTTCAAAAGAGTTCTTCAAAGCCCTGCAGAGGCTATCCCATAGGTGCTTGGGTTTTCTCATGACCCCAATTTACATGAAGAATCTAAACCCTACAGTCAGTAGGCCTCAAATTGGAGAAGCCAAGCTGTATTAACGGCAGGCCGATTTGATCACTCCTGTTTCACAGTCAGGATTTCCAGGCCACACTGACTTTAGGCAAATGAGGGGCAAGGGAGGTTATTTTGGACACTTTCCTGTCCTGCGCCCCTCATGGAAACCTCCATCCAGAGGTTAGGATGAGTGTCTATATGGAAGAAGAAAAGGGTTATGTGGGAGCATTTTGTTTGGAATTGTGGTAATTTGTGTGGCACTTAGAAGAAAAGACTGGGTCCACCTGGGCTTGAACTCTGTTGTGATTCCTCTTAGAGAATGAATTCTGGAACTGACCTCAGAGAAGTATTTTCATGAATTGTGTTTGGTTTTTACTAGGCCATGCATGAGAGTCGCCCTTGGAACCTGAGATCTAGGTGCAGGGTGGCTTTCCCCAGAGCACTGGGAATCTCAGCCAGGATATCACATGATTTTATTCTGAAAGACTTTGCAGCCACAGTTGAGAGTCAAAACACACATGGACCTCACATTGTAGACCTCAATGGGCCTGGCTTCATGTGACCTTTTTAGCCACACTTTGGGAAGTCTTGCCTGTGAGTGTTCTCTAGAGCTTTCATTGAAATGAGCTTCCTCAACATTTAATGGTTCCTGAATAAATTGAAACCCAAAGAGCCTCCAACTTCATCCTCGACAAATGGCTTGATAAATACCATAAAATTTTTGAAATTCCCATGACCAGGTGGCACTGGAGAACTTTTGGATATCCTGTTGCTGACCATCAGTGTACCAGACAGTGCCTTGACTGACTTTGTTTCATGAAAATTGTGTAGAACAGTGATGCCAGTAAGTTGGAGCCTGCTCATTAGTGGGCCTAGAGCAGTGGTGTGAAGGTGTGTGATAAAACATGTGTGGTGGGGCCATGTTTATCTGCCATTGGCTTCCAAATGCCTTGTGACTGACAGGGTACAGCAAGCAGACCCTTATATGTAAAGGCATCTTGTTATATGGATAGGTTTATGGGCAATGTTCAGAATCAGGTTGGCTACCTGGTACCACACGTACATTCTTGTGAGGTGGCTGACTTGGCAGATACAAATTGAGAGAAAAGATCACTCCTACTAAACCCCATTGAAACTGAATATTCAACATATGGGTGAGCTTTCTAGTTGAACAACATTATACATAAATCCATGTTCAGTAAAATGAATATTTTTAGATCTGTGGATAATATATATTATATGATGAATTTTGATTGACATATATATTGCTACTTTTTTGTCTGTGTGTGTTTTGTGTTTGTGTGTATATATATATATATATATATATATATATATATATATATATATATACACACTCTCCAGATATTTCAAAAAATGAAATATATGTGTCTCATATACACTCCCTAAATTCATTCATGTTCATGTATCTGGATTTATAATCAACTATTCACAAGATTATTCTCAGAAATATTCATGCACCTGAAATTTGCCTAATGCTCTCAAATATCAATCCTATTGGTGTCTACATATTTGTTTTTTCCTAAGATTATATATTCAAACTCAATCCTTTTCAAAATATCTAGTCCTGTCACTCACTTTGTAATTTCCCTGATTTCATAATGTCTCTATTGATATCTGCTTTCCTACATATTTTCCCCAGTTCATCATTGTGACTGACTCTTCAACTGTGCTCACATTTACATTCACTCTCTAACTGAAACCGTATTGCTAAAGAACTTTTGTTCTAAATTCTATACTCACTCTTCTTCCTAAACCTACTGACTATCTTCCTAATCCTACCAACTATACCTTTTTCACTGGATGTTCTCTTCTACATTCAATCATCCAAGTAAATGTCGGGGAAGCTTCGGAGAAGGAGACGACCAACAGAGTACTCATGATACAGCAAAAGGTTTATTGGGTTTCCAGCATGCTGGGGCTCAGAGCTCACTTTAATAGAGCAGATAGCCCTGAGAATAGCTTAAGTAGAGTTTGTATACTTTCCCTGGAGAAGGCAGGGAGGGAAGTTTATTGATGGGTCACGACGAGTGGGCAGTTTGCATGCAACTGGGTGAGGGAGTACATTCTGTAGTTTGGCAGTTGGGGACAGCACATTTTGGGAACAAGTTTTGCAAGCATTTCTCAAGATTTCAACAGTTTTTTGTTAAGCATAGGGAAATACAGGAAGTGACAAGTACTTATTTTATTAACCTTTCATTCCTCACTTCTTTTTCTGGCTACTTTTAATCATAAAAATTATCATTGGGGGGTTTCACATTCTATGTCTCCTAGTGGGGTATTACCATAAGTTTAACTCGTCCAATTTGAGCCTGGAGAAAAGAAATTACACGGTTGAGAAAACAGGGTTTTATAGTTAGCAATAATATGAGGATTATTATTGGACCGGCCAGGGTTGATAAAAACGTAGTTAACCAGGGGCACTGTGTGAACCAAGACTCAAACAACCCTTTTTTGGGTCTCTCTCTCTCTCTTGTTGATGCTCTTTAATGTGTCTTTTTAATTTACTCATAGATTTTATTACAACTCCAGTATGTTCGGCATAAAAACAACATTCTTCCCTCAATGCAGCACAAAGGCCCCCTTCTTTAATGAAGAGGAGGTCCAAACCTCAACTGTTCTGTAAAACAACTTCAGAGAGAGAGGTTAAAGTTTCATGCAAAGCTCTGATGGTGGTTTCTAATATCTTAGTTTTGGTCTATTGCTGCTTCTAATTGGGTAATTTATTGTGTCACATGGACAAGGGCAGTGGTTCCTGGGCCCACCCGTGCAGCAAATCCTATTCCTAATATGATGGCTAAAGTGAGGGATATATGCTCCCAGTGGAACCTGGTTGTATGTCCCCCTATTTGATCTTCAAATGAACCTGCTTCATAATAGAGCACTCTGGGAAACATCTGCACCATTACACCATTAATCACATCTGTTGACCATTTCATGAAAACATAAACAAGGTTTAAGTATATAGAATTATTCTGTTGTAAGGAGGACAAGGCAAGGCACCTAAGATAGCACTAAAGACAGGGAAACAGTCCTATTTGGTTGCAACCGGATTCAGAGGGCATTGCTTCTGTTGTAATCAATTAATCCCCTGAAACTCAAGTTTAGGTAGTTTCAGAATTTTGTACCCAACATGTAAGGGAAGGTGCTCAGAAGCTCACAGTCTGCAGAAGTTCAAAAACGCAGTATTTGTTCCTGTTTTTCCCCTGTTCTGGGCAAGTTAACTTTTAAAGGACACCTGGGAGGGGGAGAGCTTTTTCTTCCCTTTCTTATTTTACCCCTGCCAGCTGTTACCATGGAGACCAGTTGGTAACTTCTTTATCTTAGAAATGTAGCCATCTCTGTGAATCCCCAGCTCAAGGACAGAGGCCTTGTTCACATATTTTGTGAAAAACTAGAAAAAGGGTGTCTACCTGAGAAGTGCTGATTTTTTTAGCCACTTGCCAAGTAGAACAGGGCAACACGAAAAGAGGAAGTTTATCTACATTGAACTCTTTTATAGGGACTCTTTTGCTGAAAGTCCTAAAGTCAGCCATGGTGAAGACTTCTGGAGAAGGTCAGTTAAGACTTTTCTGTGGGCCTAGTGCAGAGGGGGAAGACGGGGAAGGTGGGCTGTGATCAGCTCCGTGGATCTGAGAATGAGGAAGGAGAGATGTAAAAGAATAATGGGAAACGGGTTTGAGATTTTCCTAGCAACAAAAACTTGAGCAGTAGAACAGGTAGAGCAGAGAGGATGATGGGAGTGAGTATCTCAAAACGCATATGAGGGACGTTTAATTATTAGTAAACTGTTTTCAGTGATGACAAACCAACTTTAAAGGCCATTTTTATTACATCTTAGATAGGGGACTGAGGGCTCTCCTCAGCTGGTTTGAGCTTTGGTTTAGCTGGTAAGAAGACCTGGCGGGACCCGGTGCGGGCACTGACAGGACAAGAGAGGAGTGAGTGGGTGGAGGGGTACTTCAGTAACTGCTGCCTCAGCAAGGAGGCAATGGTCTGAGAACCGGCAGAGGTTTGGGTTTTTGATCTAGTAATTGGAGGGGAGAAATCAGGTTGGTGAGGTGGGAGTGACAGCAGAATGTCTGGAGCAGAAGGCTGAGGGTGAGGATCTATTGGAGAAGCATAGTTCAGGATGTGAGTGAAGGAGGGAAAAGGTCACGCAGAATTTGAGGATCTAGAGACCCCTCTGGGGGCCATCGGTTCTTCTTATGTAATTGGTAATATGGCCAATGATGTGTACTGAATTTGATGAGGAGTTTGGGTTCCATCAGGCAGCCCCTGTTTGCTCAAATCCCCATGACTTACAGAAGAAGTCGGCTTTCCCCCCACACAGCCGTGACTGTGGCTTTGAGAGTCTGCCCGGCAAACATAGTAATCTAGGCTAGCCAACCTGCATCTGGCTTGCATGTCCCTTCATCCATAATGTTTGTTTCCATTATCTATGCTACAGAAGTAATTTAATGGAATTTTAGTGGTATCCTCTTCATCAGGGATATCCCAATAGGTAAGACCTATAGCCAGCTGACAAATGTCTGGGAGGAATGATGGCCACCAGGTCCCTCAGGGGGCTGTATGCGAGATAGATTATACTTCTTTTCCAGTAGGAATTGTGATCAGCCATCACTGCTGAATGGGCTGATGTGGCTTAGGACTACTTGTGGCCAAGGAGAGAGTCCACAGACTTATCCACATGGCGAATACGCAATTTGAAGGTTTTACCAGTCTTTTCCAGTTTCCAGCCAGAGTCTGGACAGGGCGCAGGCTTGAGATGAGAGGCATGGATCCAGAAATTGATTCCATCTACCTTTACCACTGGAGGTGTTATAAGTAGCACCGGCTATGGTCCTTTCCAGCGGGGTTTCAAGCATGATACCTGATGTCGTCTTACGTAGATGAAGTCTCTTACTTGATATCGATGTGGAGTCCCTTTGTCCCCAGTTTGGTAGGCAGTGGCCAGCTGTTTACACAGGTATCACTGAGTTCTTTTCAGAGCTTTAAGTCTGTCAAGCAAGGGGGTGTGGATGGAATGGTTAGGTCTTTGAGTCGGGCTTAGGTCCCTTACTGCAGGAGGGCAACAATAGAGAATTTCACAGGGGCTAAGGTTACTCAAAGAAACAGAGGGAGTATTTCTTGCATGAAACATTGCATAAGGCAGGAGCATAGTCCAATCTTTTATGCTGTTCTCTAAGTTTAATTTTCTTAAGGTCTCTTTAATGGTTCAATTTATTCTATCTGCCTGTCCTGAACTCGGGTATCTATAAGCACAATATAACTTCCAATTAATTCCCTGGTTCCTGGCTAACCCCTGACTTACCTGGGCCATGAACACCGGTCCATTATCAGACCCTATTACCGGCTTAGCTTCCTCCAATGGTAAAGAGGCTGAGTCAGCAGCAGGGAAATCCATTTGAGGGTGTTGTGGGTTAGGGGACAAGGGCAGGGGATTAGTAAGGGAAGAAGAGTCCAGTAGAGTCAAATCTGTGACTCGGGGAGAACAGGGGGTGGAGGAGGAGGAGGTTGAGAGCGTTTGAGAGATCATGGGGGAAGGAGTAGGAGCAGAGGCAGGGGCAAGGAAAGGCTTCACCCATGGAGGAGGAGATTTGCAGATGTTCTGCCAAGTTAAGATATATGGCTGTTGATCCAGATGGCTATGTGTCCCCGGCTGAGATAATATCTCTGAATTTTTAAATTAGTGCGAAGTAGAAAGATCCTTCTAGGGGCCATCCGAATTCAAAGGTGGGCCATTCTGAGGCACAGAGATTCTGCCAGGTCCAGCATTTTACTAAAACAAGAAAGATTCTGAGCTCTTAAGCGGACTTTGTTCCAGTGATCAAGGGTCAGGGACAGAGGCATTGAACTGCTCTGTCCCATAATGAAAGGTACACAAACAGCAAAAGTAAGGACACATGACACAGATAAGACAAGACCATAAACACAGGCAATGGACGTCAAACACTGAAACCAGGAATGAGTAGCCGGCAAAACCCGATGGGATGACAATACCGAATCTGAAACAAAATATCACTGAGTTGAGGAGACTATTGTTCCTTAATTTCCCGAGTTTTCTGCGGCGTCCCCCAGGGAGGTGCCCTGTGTCTCCGTGACACGTCTCTCAGCCACCTTCGGAGGGAGCTCAGGCTCTTCATCGCCAGAGATTTTGCCAAGCCCTAACATGAAACCTGAAACCAGAAAGAGGTGCCTTACTTGCTCCGAGAGGAGCCCATTGGGGTCTCTCGTCTGCCACTGCCAGAACTCTGTGGAACCTCAATATGTAAAGGTCGGGCGAGTGTCGAAGGAAGAGACCACCAAGAGTCTGTCTCATGCAACAGCAATGGGTTTATTTGGGGTTCAGCATGCTGTGGCTCAGAACTCACTTAAATAGAGCAGAGAGCCCTGAGAACACCTTAAGCACAGCTTATATACTTTCCTTGGAGAGGGAAGAGAGGGAAGTTTACTAATGGGTGAGGGCATGTGGGCGGTTTGCATGACACTGAGTGAGGGAGTACATTCTGCAGTTTGGCAGTTGGGAACAGAACATTCTGGAAACAAGATTAGCAAACATTTCTCAAGATTTCAACAGTGTTTTGTTAAGCATACAGAAAAACAGGAAGTGACAAGTACCTATTTTATTAACCTTTCACTACGGACTATCCCTTTTCGACTAGATGTTCCTTCTACATTAATTCATCCAAGGTACAAGGTCCTATGGCATTGTATATCGATTTAATTGAGACACCTCTGCAGAACGTAATTCAAAGCTGCATATCCCAATCAAGAGCCCAATGCCCTTCTGGACTTCAAATCATACTTAGATTTCTGTTTTCATACATATATTTCACCTATATATTCTTATACACATAGCAAGTTCCCAATACCATTATTCATCCAGCAGAATGATTTCTAACCCAAACCGAACATGTTATTAACCATAACCATACACTGTTCCCTCAATCTAACTTTACAGAAGAGCAGGGAAAGAGTTGATCTTAAAATACTGAAATGTAGGGAATCTTCCACCTCCTGAGAACCTCAAAGGTACATGCAGAAATGATCCCTGGAGAAGAGGTAGGCAGCTATGAAGGACCTGAGAGACCAAAAGTCATCTTCCATGGCAAACAACCTGGTCAGGATAAAAGGTTGTGTATGAATCAGCTTCTCTTCTTAACGTAGAGAAGTTGGACCAAACTAGGCCTGTGTGGAGATCTATTCCTGGGTGCCTATTGTTGATATACCATTCTAACTTGTGAAAGTGTCACAGAAAGTAGGGGCAGCCTCCGTATCATGGGACCCTTGAAAGCAACAGTTAGGACAAAGTGGTTGCCAAGACAGTGACCTCATTCAATTTCTGAAGGAAGGGACCTCACTTAACTTCCTTGGTGATGGAACTCTCTGAATTTGGGATCCAGGAAGCCAGGCACCCAGAGCCAGTCCCTGTTCCAGTCCCAGTGGTCTCACTTGTTTGGATTCAGCAAGGACAGAGTCAGTCTTTGTTGGTACCTACAGATGTGAGGAAGGCCAAATGAGAGGAAATCTCTGAAGCGGGGCTTTTCCTGAGAAAGCAGGTAGTGGCTCACCGCTGGCTACTGAGAACTTCACAGAGTTGGCCAAGGAGACCAGATCTGAGACAGGACAGGCCAATTTGGGGGAACATATTTTGGCCCACAAGTCAGAGGACACTCTGGATAGTCACAGACCTACTTGGGGGAAGGAGGTGCCTTTGTGGGTGTTGTTGTGGGTTTGTGGTTTTGTCTCATTTTCCTAGAATAGGTATTAAAGTCGGTTTGTTTGGATTGAAGTTTAGTATTTCTAGTAAGTCTTTTGACATGGCGAGTGATTCTATGTCTCAGTATTTCACTGTGTCCGTGGTTGTATGCATTAGAAAAAAGAATGCATCAATGGATGTGTCCTGTCTAGTAGAAAGCTTCTCAGCATTCAAATTGCCCCATTTATGAATGGACTGTAGCTTGCCCTATTGATGCGCAATACCTGCTATATTCCTAAGTTCCTGTTTTCTTTCTGAATTCTGGCCACTCTACAGAATAGGACCATGGTTTTTTGTTCACGATATGTACCACCTTCAAGCTCTGTGACTGGCCATGTACTGGATAGCTGAAAGAAATGGCAAGCATCTCAGAAAACTCAAGTATCAGTGTGACCAGGAAATTCTCAGTGGAGCAACCCTGCTTTGGACCATTTGCTTACCTATTGTTCTGTTTTCCTGAATTTCAGTAAGGTCTTTGACTCAGGCCACCCTTTTGTGAAGCCTGAAGAAAACAGTTTTCAAATGGAAATTATTGGGCATACATGTGGCTCTTTCTTTAACTGCTTTGAAAAGGGATGTGTCTGAATCAGCCCCTTGGCTCTGTATGAGGCAGTGGCTTAGATTCTCAGCACCTGAGGGATCTAAAGAAATTTCCCATGCGTGCATTCAAAACCAAAATGGCCAAAAGAGCAGTCATTGGCATGAAGTCTCTAGCCTTCCTCTGTAAGGTTCCTGACCTCCATCAAGTGAGAATAGGAATCCTTTGGGTCAAACGAGTTCTTCAAAACCTGCAGAGGCTAGCCCATAGGTGCTTGGGTTTTCTCATGACTCCAATTCACATAAAGAATCAATATCTGACAGTCAGTAGGCCTCAAATTGGACAAGCAGAACAGTATTAACACCAGGCCTATTTGATCACTCCTGGTTAACAGGAAGCGTGTCCAGGCCACCATGACTTTAGGCAAATGAGGGGCAAGGTAGATTATTGTGGATACTGTCTTGGTCTGCGCCCCTCATGGAAACCTCCAGCCAGAGGTTATGATGAGTGTCTATATGGAAGGAGATGAGGTCCATATGGGAGTGTTTTGGTTTTAATTGTGGTCAATTGTGTGGTAGTTGGAAGAGATGACTGTGTCCACCGGAGCTTGAACTCTGGTGTGATTACCCTTAGAGACTGAGTTCTGGAACTGACCTCAGAGAAGTATTGCAAAAAATAGTGTTGGGATTTTAGGAGGTCACGCATGAGAATCACCCTTGTAATCTGAGATCTAGGCCCAGGATGGCTTTCCACAGTGCTCGGGGATTCTGAGCCAGGATATCACATGATTTAATTCTTAAAGACTTGGGACGCTTAGTTGAGAATACAAACACACATGGATCTCACTTTGTATACCTCAATGGGCCTGGATTCATGTGACCTTTTGGCCACTCTTTGGGAAGCCTTCCCCGTGAGTGATCTCCAGAGCTTTCATTGAAATGAGCTTCCTCACCATTTAATGGTTCCTGAATTAATTGAAACCCACAGTGCCTCCAACTTCATCCTTGAAAAATGGCTAGATAAATACCATGAAATTTGAAATTTCCATGACCAGGTGGCACTGGATAAACTTTGAATGTCCTGTTGCTGATCATGATGGTTCCAAACTGTGCCTTGATTGACTGGGTTTCGTGAAAATGTTGTAGAACAGAGATGCCAGTAAGTTGGAGCCTGCTGAGTAGTGGGCATAGAGCAGTGGACTGTAGGTGTGTAAATAAATATTTTTGGTAGGATCACCTGGATCTTCCATTGGCTTCCAAAAGACTTGCGACTGACATGGTGCAGGCAGCCGACCCTTATATGTAAAGGCATCTTTTTATATGGAGAGGTTTCAGGGCAATGTTCAGAATCAGGTTGCTATAGTCAAGTGGGAAAGCTATGTGGGATTAAAGCCTGGTTCGTACATTCTCTTGTCGACCATGACAAACCACACGTGACAGAACTCCCTCTATCATTGTGTCGCAGTTGAACTCCTTGTATTTCATGAATCTAATACGAAACTCCCAGTTCAGGAGTAAGAAACACCCTGAAAATTGGAGCATGACCAAATGGCTTCACAGACCACACGGGAAGACACTTAGCTCCCAGTGGCCACAGTTTACCTACAAAGAGAGAATTCAGAACTGCTGCCTCATTTTCATTAGAAAATAAGGAACCATGTCCTCCAGGTCACATAGATGCAGACCCAGATTTCATGGTGTCACTACAAACGAAACTAAATTTCCTGACAATTACAAATATTTCATTTGCCCAACCACAGAGGAAGTTTCTCAAGAAGTCTTTAGGCCAGCAGAGCTCCATGTTTGTGAAGTGTTTACCCTCTCCCTTACTTTTGGAAACTGTTCTTCTACTTCCAGTGTTGTGAACTTCTGAGCATTTTACATTTCTCATATGTATTCACAGATTTTCTAACTCCTCTCCTCTAATTGTGTCTTACTTGGAGTGATGGTTATGTCAAGCCATTGTTCTGGAAGAGAGTGGGAAATTGTTCCTGTAGTACATGTTTGCATACACATTAGATTAATTTTTCTATTTTCCATTTGAAATACTGAATCCCTGACACCAACCCATACCCTACTAGAATCTGATTACTAATCCTAATATGATGGAGAAAAAGAAACCTAACTGAATAGAAATACAGTCCTTTCATAGGAAGCATGGTGTATACTTGTATTTGCCTTCTGCTTTATCAAGAGTATGTGTTTTAAATCTAGTCAACTTTTTATTATAATATTTCTTCATGAGTTTTTAAAGTTATCACATATGTAAATTCCTGTCTCCCTTTCTCTGTATCCTATTCAGCACATGTATTTTTTATGCACATATACTATCCTACCTGGTATCCCACGTACATTCTTGTGAGCTCACAGACATTGGAATATAAAAATTGTGAAAAGAGATGACTCCCCCTAAATACTGATTGAACTGAAAATTCGACCTATGGGTGAGCTTCCTAGTAAAAAACATTATACATAAATCCATGTTAAGTAAAATGAATATTTTTGGATATGTGGATGAATTATATTTTATGATGAATTTCAATTGGCATATATATTTCTACATATTAATTTGTGTGTGTGTTTGTGTGTGTATTTGTGTGTGTATATATATATATATATATATATATATATATATATATATATATATATTCTCCAGAATTTCCAAAATATGAAATATATGTATCTTATGATACACTCCCTAAATTCATTCGTATTCATGTATTTGGGTGTATAATCAACTTTACACAAGATTATTCTAAGAAATACTCAACCACCTGAAATACATATTGGTTTCCTACTACTGAAAACTAAGTTCAGTGAATGGTGCTTACAAATCCTAATATTTCTACTGTAACTGACCCAGTTTAACATCAATGGAAATAGATTTCTATGGGACATGATGTGTATTTTGAAGTTCATTTTTATTAAACACTGGTACATTAAAATTTCTTCAGTTTATGTACAACATAGGATATATTTTTTTCATTCACAACTTCACAAATTTATAGGCATTTGGTTCACTTTCAATTACTTACTATTTCAGAACACATGTATTCCTCCATATTTCTCTACTGTTCTTTTCACTTGACTTCATTCTAAACACATTATTTTCGATTCCATTATCATTGTTCAAGCAAAACTCACTCTTCATGATAAACTGTAACCCTAATATTACCATTAGATATATAACAGGTTGGAATGAATTTATGTATATCAATATAAGATTTCATATATTTTTTTCAGATGCAAATTCAATCCATTATTTAAAGTTGGAACCAGTTATATACTTTATTCACAATATGGTCTATTCATGCATCATCTGAATAATCATCAACACAGGGTACACCTTTTCGTATCCCCATTACTAATTTATAAGTTTTCAGGATATTGCTCCCCATAATGGTGGAAGAAAGACTCATGTCACCTGATCTACATATACATTTATCACAGTAGTATTCTGGACACAAAATGCAAAGGTCACACTTATGATTGTACCAAAGCCTAAATGGAAAGTGAGCATGGATTATTAAAAACATCTGTCCAGGTTCAGTAATGCTCTCAAATGTCAATCCTCTTTGTTACTACATATTTGTTTTTTTCCTAAGATTATATATTCAACCTCAAGCCTTTTGAAAATATCTAATCCTATCACTCACTTTATACTATGCCTGATTTCTTAATGTCCCTATTGATATCTGCTTTTCTACATATTGTCCCCAGTTCATCATTGTGACTGTAACTTCAAATGTGCTGACATTTACATTCACTCTCTATCTGAAACCCTATTGCTAAAGAACTTTTGGTCCAACTCCTATACTCACTATTCTTCCTAAACCTACTGACTATCTTCCTAATCCTACAGACTATCCCTTTTTGACTGCATGTTCTCTTCTACATTCAAACATCCGAGGTACACGGTCCTATGCCATTGTATATCAATTTATCTGAGACCTCGGTGCAGAACATAATTCAAGCTAAGTATACCAATCGTGGTTTCAATTCCTATCTGGGCTTCAAATCTTTCCTAGATCTCTGTTCTCATACATATATTTCACGTCTATATTCTTATAAATATCACAGGTTCCCAATACCATTATTCATCCAGCATAATTATTCCTAACCCAAATCGAACATGCTATTAACCCTAACCATACACTGTTCCCTCAATCTCATTTACAGAAGAGCAGGAACAGAGTTGGTCTTACAATACAGGAAGGTAGGGGATCTTCCACCAGCTGACAACATCAAAAGTCCATGCAGAAATAATCCCTGGAGAAGATGTAGGCAGCTATGAGGGACCTGAGAGAGCAAAAGTCATCTTACATGGAAAACATCCTGGTCATGATGAAAGGATGTGTCTGAATCAGCCTCTTTTTTCTTAATGTAGTGAAGATGGACCAAACCAGGCCTGTGTGGAGAGTTGATCCCGGGTGCCTACGGTTGATATACCATTCTAACTTGTGAAAATGTCAGAGCAAGTAGGTGCAGCCTCCATCTGATGGGACCCTCGGAAGGAACTGTTAGGAAAATGTGGTTGCCAGGGTAGTGACCTCATTCAGTTCCTGAAGGAAATGAACTCAACTTACTTCCTTGGTGATGAAACTCTCTGAACATGGGATCCAGGAAGCCAGGCACCCAAAGCCAGTCCCAGTGCAAGTCCCAGTGGTCAAACTTGTTTGGATTTACCAAGGACAGAGTCAGTCTTTCTTGGTACATACTGATGTGAGGTTGGCCAAATGCCAGGAAGATCTGAAGAGGGGCCTTTCCTGAGAAAGCAGGTAGTGGCTCATCGCTGGCTTCTGACAGCATCACAGAGTTGGCCACGGAGACCATATCAGAGACAGGACACCCCAATATGGGGGAATATATCATGGCCCACCAGTCAGAGGACACTCTGGATAGTCAGAGACCTACTGGGGGAAGGAGGTGTCTTTGTGGGTGTGGTTGTGGGTTTGTTGTTTTGTCTCCTGTTCTCAGAATAGGTAGGAAAGGTGGTTTGTTAGTTTTGGAGTGGACTGTTTCTAGTAAGTCATTTGACAAGGCGAGTGTTTCTGTGTCTATATATCCCATTGTGTCCGTGGTTGTAGACATTAGAAAAGAAAATGCATCAAGGGATTTGTCCAGTCTACTAGAAAGCTTCCCAGCATTCATCCTGTGCAATTTATGAATGAACTGCAGCTTGCCTTATAAATGGGCAACACTCGCCATCTTCCTAAGTTCCTGTTTTCTTCCTGAATTCTGGCCACTCTCTAGAATACGCTCATGGTTTTGTGTCCAAGATATGTACCACCCCAAGCACTGTGACATGGCAATGTACTGGATAGCTGAAGGGAATGGCGAGTATCTCAGAAAACTCAGATATCAGTGTGACCAAGAAAGTCTCAGTGGAGAAACCCTGCTTTGGGCCTTTTGCTTCCCTGTCTGTTGCCCTGAATGTCAGGAAGGTCTTTGCCTCCGGCAACCCCTTTGTGAAGACTGAAGAAAACAGTTTTCAAATGGAAATAAATGTGCATCACCTGTGGCTCTTTGCTTAATTGCTTTGGAAAGGGATGTTTCTGAATCTGCATCTTGGCCCTGTGTGAGCCTGTGGCTTAGATTCTCAGCACCTGATGGATCTAAAGAAAGATCCCATGTGTGCTTCCAAAACTAAAATGGCAAAAAGGGCAGTCATAGTGGATGAAGTCTCTTGCCTTCCTCCAGACAAAAGCTGAATAAAGATACTATAGAACTCAATAGCACAATCAATAACCTAGACGTAACCAACATATATAAAATATATCAACCATCATCAAGTGGATACACGTTCTTCTCAGCAGCACATTGATCCTACTCCAATATAGACCATATATTATGCAATAGGGAAACTCTTAGTAAATATAAAGGTATGGAGATAATACCATGCACCATATCTGATCATAATGGATTGAAACTTTAAATCAATGAAAAAAAAAAGGAAGGAAAAATTCTACATCACATGGAAAATGCACAATATGTTACTGAATGATCAGTGGGTTACAGAAGACATAAAGGAGGAGATAAAAAAATTCTTAGAGACAAATGACAATAGAGACACAACATACCGGTTTGTATGGGACACAATGAAAGCCGTTTTAAGAGGGAAATTCATTTCTTGTAATTCTTTCCTCAAAAAAAGAAAAAAACAACAACAAATAAATGAACTCACACTACACCTCAAAAACCTAGAAAAGGAAGAGCAAAAGAACATCAAATGTAGTAGAAGACAAGAAATAATTGAAATTAGAGGAGAAATCAATGAAATTGAAACAAAAAATCTACATTGTAAAAATTGAAATAAATAAGAGTTGGTTCTTTGAAAAAATAAATATGTTCGACAGGCCCTTAGCCATGCTAACGAAGAGAAGAAGAGAGAGAACTCAAATTACTAACATATGGAATAAAGATGGAAATATCACAACACACACTACAGAAACACAGAAGATAATTAGAAAGTATTTTGAAACCCTATATTCCAATAAAATAGAAGATAAAGAAGATATCGATAAATTTCTTAAGTCATATGATCTGCCCAGATTGAGTCAGGAAGACACCCACAATTTAAATAGACCAATAACAAAGGAAGAAAAATAAGAAACCATCAAAAGACAACCAACCAAAAAGAGCCCTGGACCGGATAGGTATACAGTGGAGTTCTACAAAACCCTCAAAGAAGAATTAATACCAATACTTTTCAAGCAATTTCAAAAAATAGAAAAAGAAGGTGTTCCTCCAAATTCATTCTATGAGGCCAACATCACCCTGATTCCAAAACCAGACAAAGACACTTCAAAGAAAGAAAACTACAGACCAATACCTCTAATAAACTTGGATGCAAAAATTCTCAATAAAATCATGGTGAATTGAATACAAAAGCATATCAAAATAATTGTGCTTCATGATCAAGTAGGATTCATCCCTGGGATGCAAGCCTGGATCAATTTATGGAAATCAATAAATGTAATCCACCACATCAATAGACTTAAAGACAAAAACCATATGATCATCTCGATAGATGTAGATAAAGCGTTTGACAAAGTACAGCATTCCTTTACGTTCAAAACACTATAAAAATTAGGGATAACAAGAACTTACCTCAACATGGTAAAAGCTATATATGCTAAACCTCAGGCTAGCATCATCCTAAATGGAGAAAAACTGAAGGCATTCCCTCTAAAATCTGGAACAAGACAGAGATGCCCTCTATCACCACTTCTATTCAGTTTAGTTCTTGAAATACTAGCCAGAGCAATTAGACAGACAAAAGAAATTAAAGGCATAAAAATAGAAAAAGAAGAACTTAAATATTCGCTATTTGAGGATGACATGATAACATATTTAACAAACCCTAAAGGGTATGCAAAGAAACTGCTAGAGTTAATAAATGAATTCAGCAAAGTGCCAGTATATAAAATCAACAAGAAAAAATCAAAGGCATTCCTGTATATCAGCAACAAAACTTCTGAAATTGAAATGAGGAAAACCACTCCATTCACAATATCCTCATAGAAAATAAGATACTTGGGAATCAACCTAAAAAAAGAGGTGAAAGATTTATACAATGAAAGTTACATAACTCTAAAGAAAGAGATAGAAGAAGATGTTAGAAGATGGAAAAATGTACCCTGTTCATGTATAGGCAGAACTAACATCATCAAAATTGCGATATTACCCAAAGTTCTCTACAGGTTTAATGCAATGCCAATCAAAATCCCAATGGCATTTCTTGTAGAAATATATAAAGCAATCATGAATTTCATATGGAAAAACAATAGACACAGAATAGCAATAGCAATTCTAAGCAGGAAGTGTGAATCAGGATGTATAGCGATAACAGAGTTCAAACTGTACTACAAAGCAATAGTAACAAAAACAGCGTGGTACTGGTATCACAAAAGTCAGCTGGACCAATGGTACAGAATAGAGGACACAGAAACCAATCCACAAAAGTACAACTTTCTTATATTTGAAAAAGGGCCTAAAAGCATGCAATGGAGGAAGGATAGCATCTTCAACAAGTGGTCCAGGGAAAATTGGAAATCCATATGCAACAAAATGAAAATGAATCCCTTTCTCTCGCCATGCACAAAAGTTAACTCTAAATGGATCAAGGAGCAAGATATAAAATCAGAGACAATGCATCTAATAGAAGAAAAATTTGGCTACGATGTACATACTGTGGGGTTGGGCTCCAAATTCCTTAATAGGACAGCCATAGCACAAGAGTTAATAACAAGAATCAACAAATGGGACTTATTTAAACTAAAAAGTTTTTTTCGAAACAAGAGAAACAATAAGAGAGGTAAATAGAGAGCCTACATCTTGGGAACAAATTTTTACCCCTCACACTTCAGATAGAGCCCTAATATCTAGAATATACAAAGAACTCAAAAATTAAACAATAAGATAACAAATAAACCAATCCACAAATGGGCCAAGGACCTGAACAGAAACTTCACAGAGGAGGACATACAATCCATCAACAAGAACATGAAAAAATGCCCACCATCTCTAGCAGTTAGGGAAATTCAAGTCAAAACCACCCTAAGATACCATCTCACTCCAGTAAGATTGGCAGCCATTATGAAATCAAACAACAATAAGTGTTGGCGAGGATGTGGGGAAAAGGGTACACTTGTACACTGCTGGTGGGACTGGAAAATGTTGAGGCCAATTTGGAAAGCAGTATGGAGATACCTGGGAAAGCAGGGAAAGGATCCACCATTTGACCCAGCTATCTCACTTCTCGGACTATTCCCTGAGGATCTTAAAAGAGCGCACTATAGGGATACTGCCATATCACTGATCATAGCGGCACAATTCATAATAGCTAAACTGTGGAACCAAACTAGATGACCTTCCATAGGCGAATGGATAAAAAAGGGGCATCTATACACAATGGAGTATTATGCAGCATTAAAAAATGACAAAAATCATTGAATTTGAAGGGAAATGGATGGCATTAGAACATATAATGCTAAGCAAAGCTAGCCAATCCTTAAAAAACAAATGCCAAATGTTTTCTTTGATATAAAGAGAGCAAATAAGAACAGAACAGGGAAGAAGAGCATGAGGAAAATATTAACACTAAATGGAGATGAGTGGGGGGAGAGAAAGGGAGAGAGAATGGAAAGCATATCGAAATGGTAGGAGACACTTAATGTTACACAAAATTCCATATAAGAGGTTGTGAGGGGAAAGGGGGGGAAACAAGGGAGAGAATTGAACAATAGCAGATGAGGTATAGAGGGTAGATGGTTGGGGAGGGGAGGGGGATAGTAGGGGATAGGAAAGGTAGAAGAATACAACAATCACTAATATGCCATTATGTAAAAACGTGAGTGTGTAACTGATGTGATTCTACGATTTGTATTGGGGTAAAAATGGGAGTTCATAACCCAAATGAGTCAAATGTATGAAAGATGATATAGCACGAGCTTTTGAACAACCAAAAAAAAGAAAAAAAAAGGAATTTAATATCCAATATTTGAGACATTTTACAACTTTATTTTTTAATAAAATTGGCTTTTATTTGTTATCTTACTTGCTGTTATCTGCCTTTCAGTTTGAAAAAACGATGTGCTGTAGCCATTCATCCATGTAGTATGTAACAGAAAATTTTCAGTGTCTCCATATAACCAGATTGGCAAGGCATCAAGGTTTCCCTCACAAACAAGATAAAGGCTTTTGCATAAGAAATTTAATATTCTGCAATACAATTTTTTTAACTTTCCAATTAAATTTCAATTTTTTTTAAAAAAAAGAAGAAACTAAACCCCACAGTAAGAAGGCCTCAAAGTGGAGAAGTGGAGCAGTATTAATGGCAGGCCTATTTAATCACTCCTGGTTCACAGGAAGGGTGTCCAGGCCACCCTGACTTTAGGCAAATGAGGGGCAAGAAAGCTTATTTGGGCCACTGTCTTGGGCTGTGCCCCTCATGAAAAACTCCAGCCAGAGGTTATGAGGAGTGTCTATGTGGAAGAAGATGAGGACAATGTGGGAGTGTTTTGGTTTTAATTGTGGTCATTTGTGTGGCAGATGGAAGAGATGACTGGGTCCAACTGGGCTTGAACACTGGTGTGATTCCCCTTAGAGAATGAGTTCTGGAACTGACCTCAGATAAGTATTGCCATGAATTGTGTTGCGATTTCAGGAGGCCACACATGAGAGTCGCCCTTTGAAACTGAGATCTAGGCCCAGGGTGGCTTTCCCAAGAGTACTGAGAATCTCAGCTAGGATATCACATGATTTTATTCTGAAAGACTTGGCACCCATAGTTGAGAGTCAAAACACACAAGGACCTCACATTGTAGACCTCAATGGGCCTGGCTTCATGTGACCTTTTGGCCACTCTTTGGGAAGCCTTGCCTGTGAGTGTTCTCCAGATCTTTCATTGAAATGAGCTTCCTCAACATTTAATGGTCCCTGAATGAATTGAAACCCACAGTGCCTCCACCTTCATCCTTGAAATTTGTCTAGATCAATACCATGAATGTTTAGAAATTTTCATGACCAGATGGCACTGGAGAACATTTTGATGTACTTTTGCTGATCATGAGTATACCAGACAGTGCCTTGATTGACTGGGCTTCATGAAAATGTTTAGAACAGAGATGCCAGAAAGTTGGAGACTGCAGAGTAGTGGGCCTAGAGCAGTGGTGGGAAGGTGTGTGATAAAACATCTGTGGTGGGGCCATGTGGATCTGCCATTGACTTTCAATTGTCTTGAGACAGACATGGTGCAGCCATCAGACCATTGTATATAAAGGCATCTTGTTATATGGAGAAGTTTCAGAGTAATGTTTAGAATCAGGTTGCTATGATCAAGGGGGCAAGCTATGTGGGATAGAAGCCTGGTTGGTGCATTCTACTGTAAACCAGGGTACACGTACCACACGTGACAGAACTCCCTCCAGCACTGTGTCCCAGTTGAACTCCTTGTATTTCGTGATGCCAATACCAAACTACCAGTGCAGCAGCAAGAAACACCACGAAAAGTGGAAGATGACCAAATGGTTTCACAGTCCACACGGGGAGACACTTAGCCCCCAGTGGCAATAGTTTACCTACAACGAGAGAATTCAGCATTGCTGCCTCATGTTCATTGGAAAATAAGATGCCATGTCCTCCAGGTCACATAGATGCAGACCCAGCTTAGATGGTCTCACTATAAAGGAAGCGAAAGCTCCTGAAAACAACATATATTTCAAGTGCCCAACCTCAAAGGCAGTTTCTCAAGAAGTGTTTAGGCCAGCAGATCTTCATGTCTGTGGAGTATTTCCCATGTCACTTACTTTTGGAAACTCCTCTACCACCTCCAAGGTTGTGCACTCCTGAGCATTTTCGTTGCAGATATATATTTACAGATTTTCTAACTCTTCTCCTCTAATTGTGACTTACTTGGGGCAATGGTAATGTCAAGTCATTCTTCTATATGAGAGAAGGAAGATTTTTTTGTAGCACATATTTGCATACACATTGGATTCATTTTTCAATTTTTCATTCAAAATACTGAATCCTTGACACTAGCCCATACCCTTATAGACTCTGACTACTAATACTAATATGATGAGAAAAATAACCAAAACAGAATAGAAATACAAGCAGTTCAGAAGAGGCATGGTGTGTAGTTGTACTTGCCTTTTGCATGATATAAGGTAGGAGTTATAAATCTAGTCAATTATTTGTTGAAATAATTCTCCATGTGTTTTTAAAGTTAAGAAATATGTGAATTTCTGTCTCTCTTTCTCTTTAGCCTATTAAGCACATGTATTTTTATATGCAAAAATAGAATCCTACCTGGTTTCACACGTACATTCTTGTGAGGTGGCTGACTTGGCAGATACAAATTGTGAGAAGAGATCACTTCTCCTAAAGGCTGTTGGAACTAAAATTCAACCCATGGGTGACCTTCCTAGATGAACAACATTATACATAATCCATGTTCAGTATAATGAATATTTTTTGATATGCAGATGAGTTATTTTTCATGATGAATTTCAATTGGCATATATATTGCTACATTATAATGTGTGTGTGTTTGTGTCTATATATATATATAGTCTCCAGATTTTCAAAATATGAAATATAAGTGTCTTACTATACACTGCCTAAATTCATTCATGTTCCTGTATGGGGATATATAATCAATTTTTCACAAGATTATTCTTAGAAATATACATCCACTGAAATACATATTTGTTTCCTAGTACTGAAAACTAACTTCAGGGAATGGTGCTAAGAAATCCTAATATTTCTACAGTGACTCACCCAGTTTAACATCAATGCAAGTAGACACCTATGGGACATGATGTGTATTTTGAAGTTTATTTTTATTCAACACTGGTACATTACTATTTCTGCAGTTTATGGGCAATATAGGATATATCATTTCATCCACAATTTTACAAATTTATAGGCATTTGGTTCAATTTCAATCACTTCCTACTTGAGAAGACATGTATTCCTCCATGTTTCTTGACTGTTCTTTTCATGAGATTCTTTCCAAACACATTATTGTCGATTTCCATAATCACTTTTGAAACAAAACTCACACACTCTTCATAATAAACCGTAACACTAATATTATCATTAGATGTATAACTGTTCGGAATGAATGTATGTACATCAATGTAAGATTTCTTGTATATTTTCAGATATCAATTCAATCCATTATTTAAATTTTGAACCAGTTATATTATTTATTCACAGTATGGTCTATTAAAGAATCATCTCTATATTCATAGACCCAGGGTATACCTCTTTGTATCCCCAATACTAATTTATAAGCCTTTAAAATATTGCTTTCAAAAATGGTGGAAGAAATATTCTAGTCACCTGATATACATATGCATTTCATCACAGTAATATTCCTGACAAAAAATGCAAGTGTCACACTTATGATTGTACCAAAGCCTATATTGAAAGTGAGCATGTATTACTAACAACATCCATGTCCTGATTCACTAATGATCTCGAATATCATTCCTATTGGTGACTACATATTTGTTTCTTCCTAAGATTGTATATTCAAACTCAACCCTGTTAAAAATGTCTTATCCTATCACTCTCTTTGTACTTTGCCTGATTTCCTAATATCTCTATTGATATCTGCTTTCCTACACATTTTCCCCAGTTCATCACTGTGGCTGACTCTTCACATATGCTGAAATTTACATTCACTCTCTAACCAAAACCCTATATCTAAAGTCTTTTGATCCAACTCCTTGGTTCACTCAAATGGGTTCTTCAAATCCCTTCAGAGGGTAGCCCATAGGTGCTTGGGTTTTCTCATGACCCCAATTCTCATAAAGAATCTATACCCCACAGAGAGTAGGCCTCAAATTGGAGAAGTAGAGCACTATTAATGGCAGGCCTATTTGATCACCCCTCGTTCACAGGAAGGGTTTCCATGTCACCCTGACTTTAGGCAAATGAGTGGCAAGTGAGCTTATTTTGAACACTGTCTTGGGCTGCGCCCCTCATGGAAACCTCCAACCAGAGTTTATTATGACTGTCTATATGGAAGAAGATGAGGGCCATGTTGGAGTGTTTTGGTTTAATTGTGGTCATTTGTGTTACGGTTGGAAAAGATTCCAGGGTCAACCTGGGCTTTAACTCTTGTGTGATTCCCTTTAGAGACTGAGTTCTGGAACAGATCTCAGCGATGTATTGGCATGAATTGTGTTTGGAATTTAGGAGGCCACACATGAGAGTTGCCCTTGGAGACTGAGATCTAGGCCCAGGTTGGCTTTCCAAAGAGCACTGGGATTCTCAGCCAGGATATCACATGACTTTATTCAGAAAGACTTAGCAGTCATAGTTGAGAGTCAAAACACACATGGACCTCAATTGTAAACCTCAATGGGCCTGGCTTCATGTGACCTTTTGGCCACTCCTTGGGAAGCCTTGCCTGTGAGAGTTGTCCCGAGCTTTCATTGAAATGAGCTTCCTCACTATTTCATGGTTCCTGAATGAATTGAAACCCACAGTGCCTCCAACTTCATCCTTGAAAATTGGCTAGATAAACACCATAAAATTTTTGATATTCCTATGAACAGGTGGCACTAGAAAATCTTTGGATGTCTGTTGCTGATCACGAGTATACCAGACAGTGCCCTGATTGACTGGGTTTCATGAAAATGTTGTAGAACAGAGATGCCAGAAAGTTGGAACCTGCTGAGTAGTGGGCCTAGAGCAGTGGTTGGCAGGTGTATGATAAAACATCTGTCGTGGGGCCACATGGATCTTCCCTTGGCTTCCAAATGGATTGTGACTGACATGGTGCAGCCAGCAGACCCTTACAAATAAAGGGATCTTGTTATATGGAGAGGTTTCATGGCAATGTTCAGAATCAGGTTGCTATGGACATGGGTGCAAGCTTTTTGGGATAGAAGCCTGGTTGGTGCATTCTCCTGCAGACCCTCACTCACCACACATGAGAGTACTCCCTCTAGGACTGTGTCCCAGTTTATCTCCTTGTACTTCATGAAGCCAATACCAAACTCAGAGTACTGCAGTAAATAACACCACAAAAATTCGAGTATGACCAAATGGCTTCACAGACCACACGGTTAGACACTTAGACCCCAGTGGCCTCAGTTTACCTACAAAGAGAGAATTCAGAACTGCTGCCTCATGTTCAATAGAAAATAAGGAACCATGTCATCCAGGTCACATAGATGCTGACCCAGATTTGATGGTCTCACTACAAAGGAAGCTAAAGCTCCTGACAACAACAAATATTTCAAGGGCCCAAACTCAGAGGCAGTTTCTCAAAAATTTATTAGGCCACCAGAGCTCCATGTTTGTGGAGTGGTTATCCTTTCTTTTACATTTGGAAATTCCTCTACCACCTCCAAGGTTGTGAACTCCATTCATTTTTTTTCCAGATATATATTCACAGATTTTCAAACTCTTCTCCACTGATTGTGTCTTACTTGTGGTGAAGGAAATATCAAGGCATTGTTGTGGAGGACAGTGGGAAGATTTTTGTCTAGCATATATTTGTATACACATTAGATTCATTTTCCTATTTTCTATTTGAAATACTGAATTCCTGACAGTAAGCCATACCCTAGTAGACTCTGACTGTTCCCGGGTGCCTATGGTTGGTATACCATTCTAACTTGTGAATGTGACACAGGAAGTAGGGGCAGCCTCCTTGTCATGGAGCCATTGGAAGCAAATGTTAGAACAAAGTGGTTGCCAAGGCAGTGACCTCATTCAGTTCCTGAAGGAAGTGACCTACCTCACTTCCTTGGTGATGGAACCCTCTGAACTTGGGATCCAGGAAGCCAGGCACCAAGAGCCAGTCCCAGTCCCTTTCCCAGTGGGTTCACTTGTTTGGATTTACCAAGGACAGAGTCAGTCTTTCTTGTGGATCACTAAATGCCAGGAAAGCTCTGAAGAGGGGCCTTTCCTGAGAAAGCAGGTAGTGACTCACCGATGGCTCCTGAAAACTTTAGAGAGTTGGTAAAGGAGACCAGATCTGAGACAGGACAGGCCATTTCGGGGGAACATAGTATGGCCTATCAGTCTGAGGACACTCTGGTTACTCACAGACCTATGTGGGTAAACGATATGCCTTTGAGGGTGTAGATGTGAGTTTATGGTTTTGTCTCATGTTCTGAGAATAGGTAGGAAAGGCAGTTTGTTTGGTTTGGAGTGGACTGTTTTTAATAAGTCATTTGACATGGTGAGTGATTCTATGTCTGTGTATCCCACTTTGTCGGTGGTTGAAGATATGAGAAAAGTGAATGCATCAATGCATGTGTCCTGACAAGTAGAAAGCATTCCAGGACACATCCTGCCCAATTTATGAATGGAATGTTGCTTGCCTTATCGATGGGCAACACCTACTATTTTCCTTAGTTCCTGTTTTCTTCCTGAATTCTGGCCATTCTCCAGAATAGGCTCATTTTTTTTGTCCAAGATATGTACCACCTCCGAGCTCTGTGACATGGCCATTTACTGGATACCTGAAATGAATGGGGAGGATCTCAGAAAACTCAGATATCAGTGTGACCAGTAAAGTCTCAGTAGAGAAACCCTGCTTTGTGCCTTTTGCTTACCTACTGTTCTGTTGACCTGAATGTCAGGTAGGTCTTTGCCTCAGACCACCACTTTGTGAAGCCTGAAGAAACTGCTTTCAAATGGAAATGAATGAGCATCACCCGTGGCTCTTAGATTAATTGCTTTAGAAAAGGATGTGTCTAAATCATCCTCTCGGCTCTGTGTGAGGCTGTGGCTTACAATCTCAGCACCTGATGGATCTAAAGAAAGATCCCATGTGTGCATCCAAAACCTAAATGGCAAAAAGATCAGACATTGTGGATGAAGTCTCTTGCTTCCTCTGTTAGGCTCCTCACCTCCATCAAGTACGAATAGGGATCCTTTGGGTCTAATGAGTTCTTCAAAGACGAGAAAAGGTGCTTGGGTTTCACATGACTCCAAATCACATAAAGAATCTATAACTCACGTTCAGTAGGCCTCAAAAATAAGAAAAAGAGCATTATTAATGGCAGGCCTATTTGATCAATCCTGGTTCACAGGAAGGGTGTCCAGGAAACCCAGACTTTAGGCAAATGAGGGGCAAGGGAACTTATTTTGGACACTGTCTTGGGCTTCGCCCCTTGTGGAAACCTCCAGCCAGACGTAATGATGAGTGTCTATATGGAAGAATATAAGGGCCATGTGGTAGTGTTTTGGTTTTAATTGAACATGTTAATAACACTAACCATACATTGTTCCATCAATTTAAGTATTCAGAAGAGCAGGGACAGATTTGTTCTTACAATACAGGAATGTAGGGGATCTTCAACCTGCTGAAAACCTCAAAGGTCAATGCAGAAATTATCCCTGGAGAAGATGTAGGCAGCTATGAAGGACCGGAGAGAGCAAAAGTAATCTTCCATGGAAAACAACCTGGTCAGGATGAAGGGTTGAGTCTGAATCAACTCTCTATCCTTAACGTAGAGGAGATGGAGCAAACCGGGCCTGTGTGGAGAGCTGTTCCTGGGTACCTATGGTTGGTATACCATTCTAACTTTTGAAAGTGTCTCAGGAATTAGGGGCAGCCTCCATCTCATGGGACCCTTGGAAGCAAGTGTTAGGACAAAGTGGTTGCCACCGCAGTGACCTCATTCAGTTCCCGAAGAAATGACCTTCCTAACTTCCTTGGTGATGGAACTCTCTGAACTTGTGACCCAAGTAGCCAGGCACCCAGAGCCAGTCCCAGTCACAGTTCCAGTGGGCTCACTTGTTGGATTTACCAAGGACAGCGTCAGTCATTCTTGGTACATACTGATGTGAGGATGGCCAAATGCCAGGAGTGCTCTGAAGAGGGGCCTTTCCTGAGAAAGCAGGTAGTGGCTCAACACTGGCTCCTGACAACTTTACAGAGTTGGCCAAGGTTACCAGATCTGAGGCAGGACAGGCCATTTCGGGAGAACACAGTATGGCCCACAAGTCAGAGGACATTCCGGATAGTCACAGACCTACTTGGGGGAAGAAGTTGAATTTGTGAGTTCGGGTGGGGTTTGTGGTTTTGTCTCATGTTCTCAGAATAGGTAGGAAAGGAGGTTTGTTTGGTTTGGAATTATCTGATTCTTCTAAGTCCTTTGACAATGCGAGTTTTTCTATGTCTGTGTATCCCACTGTGTTAGTGGTTGTAGACATTAGAAAAGAGAATGCATCAATGGATGTGTCCTGTCTAGTAGAAAGCTTCCCAGCATTCATCCTGCCCAATTTATGAATGGACTGTGGCTTGCCTTATGGATGGGCAACACCTGCAATCTTCCTAAGTTCCTGATTTCTTACTCAATTCTGGTCACTCTCAAGAATAGACTCATGGTTGTGTGTCCAAGATATGTACCACCTCCAAGGTCTGTGAAATGGCCATGTACTGGATAGCTGAATGGAATGGCCGAGCATCTCAGAAAACTCAGATAGCAGTGTGACCAGGAATATCTCAGTGGAGAAACCCTGCTTTGGGCCTTATGCATACATATTTTTCTGTTGCCCTGAATGTCAGGAAGGTGTTTTCCTCAGGCCAAAACTTTTGGAAGCCTTAACAAAAGACTTTTCAATTGGAAATAAATGTGCATCTCCTGTGGCTCTTTGCTTAATTGCTTTGGAAAGGGATGTGTCTGAATCAGCCTCTTGGCCCTGTGTGAGGCTGTGGCTTAGATTCTATGCACCTTATGGATCTAAAGAAAGATTCCATATGTGCATCCAAAACCAAAATGGCTAAAAGTAGAGTCATTGTGGATGAAGTCTCTTGCCTTCCTCTGGTAGGGCACTTACTTCCATCAAGGAAGAATAGGGATCCTTTGTGTCAAATGGGTTCTTCAAAGCTCTGCAGTGGCTTGCCCATAGTTCTTGTGGTTTCTCATGCGTCCAATTCCCAAAAAGAATTTAAACCCCTCAGTCAGTAGGCCTCAAATTGGAGAAGTGGAGCAGTATAAATGTCAGGCCTATTTGATCACTCCTGGTTCATAGGAAGGGTGTCCAGGCAAACGTGACTTTAGGCAAATGAGGGACAAGGAAGCTTATTTTGGACACTGTCTTGGGCTGTGCCCTCATGGAAACCTCCAGCCAGAGGTTATGATGAGTGTCTATATGGAAGAAGATGAGGGTCATGTGGGAGTGTTTAGGTTTTAATTGTGAGAGATTACTGGTTCAACCTGGGTTGAATTCTGGTGTGATTCCCCTTAGAGACTCAGTTCTTGAACTGACCTCAGAGAAGAATTGCCATGAATTGTGTTAAGATTTTCGGAGGCAACGCATGAGAGTCGCCATTGGAAGCTGTG
This sequence comes from Callospermophilus lateralis, assembly GCF_048772815.1. Lineage (NCBI taxonomy): Eukaryota > Metazoa > Chordata > Mammalia > Rodentia > Sciuridae > Callospermophilus > Callospermophilus lateralis. Next base: position 677,038 of record NW_027512925.1, read on the forward strand.
ATCTAGTCCCAGGGGGACTTTCCACAGTTCACTGGGACTCTCAGCCAGAGAATCACATAATTTTATTCTGAAAGACATGGCAGCCACAATTGAGAGTCAAAACACACATGGACCTCACATTTTAGACCTCAATGGGCCTGGCTTCAAGTGACGTTTTGGCCACTATTTGGGAAGCCTTGCCTGTGAGAGTTCTCCAGAGCTTTCATTAAAATGAGATTCTTCACCATTTAATGGTTTCTGAATAATTGAAACCCACAATGCCTCCAACTTCATCCTTGAAAATGGTTACATAAATATCATGAAATTTTTAAAATTACCATGACCAGGTGGCACTGGAGAACCTTTGGATGTCCTGTTGCTGATCATGAGTATACCAGAGAGTGCCTAGATTGACTGGGTTTCTTTAACATGGTGTAGAACACAGATGCCAGTAAGTTGGAGTCTGCTGAGAAGTGGACCTAGAGCAGTGGTGGGCAGGTGTGTGATAAAACATCAGTGGTACGGCCATGAGGATCTAGCATTGGATTCCAAATGCCTTGTGACTGACATGGTGCAGGCAGCAGACCCTTCTATGTAAAGGCATCTTGTTATATGCAGAGGTTTCAGGGCAATATTCAGAATCAGGTTGCTATGGTCAAGGGGAAAAGCTATCTGGATAGAAGCCTGGTTGGTGCATTCTCCTGCAGACACTGACCCACCACACGTGACAGAACTCCCTCCAGCACTGTGTCCCAGATAAACTCGTTGTATTTCATGAAGCAAACACCAAACTCCCAGTGCAGCAGCAAGAAACACAACGAAAAGTGGATCATGACCAAATTGCTTCACAGTCCAAACGGGGAGACACTTAGCCCCCAGTGGCCACAGTTTACCTGCAAAGAGAGAAACCAGCACTGCTGCCTCATGTTCATTGAAAAATAAGATGCCATGTCCTCCAGGTCACATAGATGCAGACCCAGCTTTGATGGTCTCACTAGAAAGAAGCTAAAGCTCCTGAAAACAACATATATTTCAAGTGCCCAAACTCAGAGGCATTTCTCAAGAAGTCTTTAGGCCAGCAGAGCTCCATGTTTGTGGAGTGTTTATCCTGTCCCTTACTTTTGGAAACTCCTCTACCACCTCCAAGGTTGTGAATTTCTGAGGATTTTTCATTGAATATATGTATTCACACATTTTCTAATTCTTCTCCTCTAATTGTGTCTTTCTTGGTGCGAAGGTAATGTCAAGGCATTTTTCTGGATGAGAGTGGGAAGATTTTTGTGTAGCATATATTTACATACACATTGGATTCATTTTCCAAATTTCCATTAGAAATACTGAATCCATGACACTAACCACTACATTACTAGACTCTGACTACTAATCCTAATATGATGGAGAATAAAAACCCAAACAGAATAGAAATATAAGCAGTTCAGAGGATGCATGTTGTATAGTGGGACTTGCCTTTTGCATTATATAGGGTAGGAGTTATAAATCTAGTCAATTTTCTGTTGAAATATTTCTCCATGTATTTCTAAAGTTAACAAATATGTGAATACCTGACTCCCTTTCTCTGCAGCCTATTCAGCACATGTAATTTTATATGCACATATAGAATCCTACCTGGAATCACACGTACATTCTTGTGAGATGGCTCACTTGGCAGATACAAATTGTTAGAATAGTTCACTCTTCCTAAATGATGCTGGAACTGAAAATTCAACCAATGGGTGAGCTTCCTGGTTGAACAACTTTACACAAAAACCCATGTTCAGTAAAATAAATATTTCTGATCTGTGGATGATATATATTTCATGGTGAATTTCAATTGGCATATATATTCCTACTTTTTAAAGTCTGTTTGTGTGTGTGTGTGTATACATACTCTCCAGATTTTTCAAAATATGAAATATGTGTCTTATTATACACTCCCTAAAATAATTCATATTCATGTATGTGGATTTTTAATCAACTTTTCACTAGATTATTCCCAGGAATATTCACACACCTGAAAAACATATTTGTTTCCTCGTACTGAGAACTATCTTCAGTGAATGGTGCATACAAATCCTTGTATTTCTGCAGTAACTTACCCAGTTTAACATCAATGCAAATAGATTTCTATGGGACATGATGTGTATTTTGAAATTCATTTTTATTCAACACTGGTACATTGCAATTTCTTCCGTTTATGCACATCATAAAATATATATTTCATCTAGAAATTCGAAAATTAATAGGCATTTGTTTCATTTTCAATCACTTCCTGCTTCAGAACACATGTATAACTCCATATTTCTTGACTGATCTTTTCATGAGGTTTCTTTTTCGATTTCCTTAATCATTTTTGAAGCAAAACTCACACACTCTTCATGATGAACCATAACCCTAATATTACCATTAGATGTATATTTGGTTTTAATGAATGTATATATATCAATATAAGATTTCCTCTATGTTTTCATTTATCAATTCAATCCATTATTCAAAGTTGGAACCAGTAATACTATTTATTCACAGTATGGTCTATTCATGCATTATCTCTATATTCATAGACACAGGGTACACCTATTTGTACCCCCAGTACTAACTTATACGTCTTCACAATATTGCTCCCAGAAATGGTGGAAGAAATACTCATGTCACCTGATCTACATGTACATGTTATCACAGTAATATTCTGGAACAAAATGCAAAGGTCACAGTTATGATTGTACCAAAACCTAAATGAAAAGTGAGCATGGATTACTAAAAATATTCCTGTCCAGGTTGCTACCGCTCTCAAATGTCAATCCTATTGGTGACTATATATTTGTTTCCTCCTAAGATTATATATTCAACCTCAAGCCTGTTGAAAATGTGTAATCCTATCACTCACTTTATACTTTGCCTGATATCCTAATGTCTCTATTGATTTCTGCTTTCCTAAATATTTTCCCAGTTTATCATTTTGACTGACTCTTCACATGTGCTGACATTTAAATTCACTTTCTAACCGAAACCCAATTGCTAAAAACATTTCCTCCAAAACCTATAATCACTATTCTTTCTAAACCTACCGACACTTTTCCTAATCCTACCGACTATAGCTTTTTGACTGGATATTCTCGTGACATTCAATCATCCAAGGTACAAGGTCCTATGACATTGTATATGGATTTATTTAAGACATCTGTGCAGAACGTAAGTCAAAGCTAAGTATCCCAATTAAAGGCCCAATGCCCTTCTGGGCTTCAAATTTTACCTAGATTTCTGTTTTCATACTTATATTTCACCTAAATATTCTTGTAAATATCGCACATTCCCAATACCATTATTCATCGCTCAGAATGATTCTTAATCCAAATCGAACCTGTTATTAAGCCTAACCAAACACTGTTCCCTCAATCTAACTTTACAGAAGAGCAGCGACAGAGTTGGTCTTACAATACAGGAATGTAGGGGATCTTCCAGATGCTGAGATCCTCAAAGTTTTAAGCAGAAACGATCCCTGGAGAAGACATAGGCAGCTATGAAGGACCTGAGAGAGCAAAAGTCATCTTCCATGGCAAACAACGTACTCAGGATGAAGCATTGTGTCTGAATCAGCCTCTCTTTTCTTAATGTAGAGAAGAGGGACCAAACCAGGCCTGTGTGGAGAGCTGTTCCCGGATTCCTATGGTTGATATACCATTCTAACTGTTGAAACTGTCTCGGGAAGTAGGGGCAGCCTCCACCTCATGGGAACCTTGCAATCACCTGTTAGGACAAAGTGGTTGCAAAGGCAGTAAAGTCACTCAGTTCCTGAATGAAGCGACCTACCTCACTTCCTTGGTGAAGAAACTCCCTGACCTTGGGCTCCAGGAAGACAGAGAATACCAAGACCTTGTCACAGTTCCAGTGCCAGTGGGCTCCATTGTTTGGAAAAACCAAGGATAGACTAAGTATTCCTTGGTACCTACTGATATGAGGATTTCAAATGCCAGGAGAGCTCTGAAGAGGGGCCTTTCCTGAGAAAGCAGGTAGTGGTTCACCGCGACCAGATCTGAGACAGGACAGGCCTTTTGGGGGAACATAGTATGGCCCACCAGTCAGAGGACACTCCAGATAGTCACAGACCTACTTGAATGAAGGAGGTGCGTTTGCGCGTGTGTGTGTGATTTTGTGGTTTAGTCTCTTCTTATGAGAATAGGTAGGAAAGGCGGTTTGTTTGGTTTGGAGTGGACTGCTTCTAGTAAGTCGTTTGACAAGGCGATTTTTTGCATGTCTTTGTAACCCACTGTGTCCGTGGTTGTAGACCTTAGAAAAAAGAATGCATCAATGTGTCCTGTCTAGTAGAAATCTTCCCAGCATTCATCCTGCCCAATTTAGGAGTGGACTGCCCCTTGCCTTATGGATGGGCAACACCTGCAATCTTCCTAAGTTCCTGATTTCTTCCTCAATTCTGGTCACTCTCAAGAATAGGCTCATTGTTTTGTGTCCAAGATATGTACCACCTCCAATCTGAGTGACATGGCCATGTACAAGATAGATGAAGGGAATGGCGAGCATCTCAGAAAACTCTAATATCAGTGTGTCCAGGAAAGTCTCAGTGGATAAACCCTGCTTTGGGCCTTTTGCTATTGTTCTGTTGCCCTGAATGTCAGGAAAGTCTTTGCCTCAGGCCATCCCTTTGTGAATCCTGAAGAAAACAGCTTTCAAATGGAAATAAATGGACATCAACTGTGGCTCTGTGCTTAATTGCTTTGGAAAGGGATGCGTCTGAATCAGGCTCTTGGTCCTATGTGAGGCTATAGCTTAGATTCTCAGCACCTGATGGATCTAAAGAAAGATCCCATGTGTGCATTCAAAACCAAAATGGCAAAAAGATCAGTAATTGTGGATGAAGTCTCTTGCCTTCCTCTGTAAGGTTCCTGACCTCCATCAAGTGAGATTAGGCATTCTTTGGGTCAAATGAGTTCTTCAAAGCCCTGTGGAGGCCATTAACAGGTGGCACTGGAGAACTCTTAAATGGTCTGTTGCTGATCATGAGTATACTAGCCAGGGCCTTTATTGACTGAGTTTCATAAAAATTATCTAGAACAGCAATGCCAATAACTTGGAGCCTGCTGAGTAGTGGACCTAGAGCAGTAGTGTGTGATAAAATATCTGTGGTGGGACCATGTGGATCTGCTATTGACTTCCAAATGGCTTGTGACTGATATGGTGCAGCCAGCAGACCCTTCTATGTAAAGGCATCTTGTATATGGAGAGGTTTCAGGGTAATGTTAAGAATCAGGTTGCTGAGGTTAAGGGGACAAGCTATCTGGTATTGAAGCCTGGTTGGTACATTCTCCTGCAGAACGTGACCCACAACATGTGACAGAACTTCCTCCAGCACTGTGTTCCAGTTGAACTCATTGTATTTCGTGAAGCAAATACCAATGTCCCAGTTCAGCAGCAAGAAACACCACAAAAGTTGGAGGATGAACAAATGGCTTCAGAGTCCACATGGGGTGACACTTAGCCCCCAGTGGCCACAGTTTACATACAAAGAGAGAAATCAGCACTGCTGCCTCAGGATCATTGGAAAATAAGAAACCAAGATCTTCATGTCACATAGATACAGACCCAGCTTTGATGGTCTCACTAGAAAGGAAGCTAAAGCTTCTGACAAACACATATATTTCAAGTGCCCACCCTCAGAGGCAGTTTCTCAAGAAATCTTTTGGCCAACAGAGCTCCATGTTTGTGGAGTGTTTACCCTGTCCCTTACTTTTGGAAACTGCTCTACAACCTCCAAAATTGTGAACTTTTGAGCATATTCCACTACAGATATATATTCACAGATTTTCTACCTCTTCTCTTCTAATTGTGTCTTATTTGGGGTGAAGGTAATTTCAAGGCATTGTTGTGGATGAGAGTTGGAAGATTTTTTTGTAGCACATATTTGCATACACATTGGATTCATTTTCCAATTTTCCATTCGAAATACTGAATTCCTGACACTAACCCATAACCTACTAGAATCTGACTACTAATCCTAATATGATGGAGAACAATAACCCAAACAGAATAGAAATCCAAGAAGTTCAGAGGAGGCATGGTGTATAGTTGAACTTGCCTTTTGCATTATATAGTGTAGGAGTTATAAATCTAATCAATATTTTGTTGACATAGTTGTCCATGTGTTTTTAAATTTAACAAGTATTTGAATTCCTGTCTCCGTTTGTCTGTAGCCTATTCAGCACATGCATTTTTATATGCACATATAGAATCCTACCTGGTATCAAATGTACATTCTTGTGAGGTGGCTGACTTGGCAGATACAAATTATGAGAAGAGATCACTCCTCCTAAACGCTGTTGGAACTGAAAATTTAACCTAAGGGGGAGCTTCCTAGTTGAACAACATTATACACAAATCCATGTTCAGTAAATTAAATATTTTTGGATCTTTGGACGATATGTATTTCTACATCAATTTCAATTGGCATATATATTGCTACATTTCAATGTCTCTGTGTGTATATGTGTTTGTTTGTGTGTGTGTGTATATATATATATATATATATATATATATATATATATATATATACTCTCCAAATTTTTAAAAATATGAAATACTTCTGTCTTCTTTTACACACCCTAAATTCATTCATATTCATGTATGTGGATTTATAATAAACTTTTCACAAGATTATTCTCAGAATTATTCATCCACCTGAAATACATATTTGTTTTCTAGTACTGACAAGTAACATCAGTGAATGGTGCATACAAATCCTAATATTTCTACAGTAACTGACCCAGTTTAACATCAATCCAAGTAGATTACTATGGGACATGATGTACATTTTGACGTTCATTTTTATTCAACACTGGTACTTTACTATTTCTTCAGTTTATTCACATCATAGGATATGTATTTCATCCACAAGTTAGCAAAATTATTTGCATTTGTGTCACTTTCAATCACTTTCTACTTCAGAACACATGCATTCCTCTATGTTTCTTGACTGGTCTTTTCATGAGACTTCTTTCCAAACACATTATTTTCCTTTTCCATTCTCACCTTTGAAGCAGATCTCACACACCTTTCATGATAGAATATAACCCTAATATTACCATTAGATGTATAACTCATTGGAATGAATGATTCTATATCAATATAAGATTTCTTATATATTTTCAGATATCAATTCTAGCAATCCATTATTTGAAGTGGAATCAGTTATATTATTTATTCACAGTATTGTCAATTCATGAATTACTTCTATATTCATAGACACAGGGTACACCTCTTTGTACCCCCAATACTAATTTATTTTTTTTTTATTTTGCATTCTTTCTTAAAGTATTTTTATATTATTTTCAACAACATTTGAAACAACAGGATTTTCTAAATAGACTTGTCTTTAGCATACCCAGATGAAAAAATATAATTCTATTTCATATCCCTTTGTGGGATAATGTGGGTTTTTTGTACTGAAAAAATGCTAGGAATATTAGAATATATGATCCGTTAGCCAACTTTGTTTGTTTGTTTGTTTGCTTTTGCAAAGCTAGGAATTGAACCCTAGTAGTAACTAGTAATTCTACTCATTCAGAAAAGTTAGTGTGTCATTTTATTGAAATAACCATACTGGATATAAAATAGATACACATGTGATACAATAGATTGAATGGTATATAAATTTGTATCTCAGTAAAGCTGTAATTAAAATAAAATTTAAAGTATTGAAATTCAGGCAAAGGATAGGAAAGATATTTGTGTCTGTTTTTCAGAAGTTTATTGTCATCCATTTAAAAAATCTTTTAAAAGAGATTGCATTTGAACAAAAGGTATTGTTTAGTGTGCTTTCTCTGTATTCTTAGTGGTTCTTCACTATTACTATTTTATTCACACTCTCTTAATTTTTTATTGTTGAGCCAATTCTGCATCTAAATGTAGTGGCAAGATATATTCAGGAGTCTGGTGCAATAGTGCATGCCTGAAATCCCAGCTACTAAGACCCTTTCTCAAAACAACAAAAAAGTAGTGGGGGTGGGGAGCATGGATGTAGTTTAGCAGTCAAGTGCTTTCCGAAGCATGTGGAGGCCCTGGGTTCTATCTGCAGCACCGCAAAAGCAAAACAAACAAAAGACGTATTCCAGAGATTTTGATTATTTCTGCAGGAGACATGCAGTCAAGACTAAGTAATTTGAAACAGGAGTGGCACAAGAAGTGGAAGATAAAGTATCAATTTTTTTTTCTTTTTTTTTTGGTTAGAATTAGTTCACTTTGCATTCCTTGCGTATGCGCCTCTACCTTTGGAACCACATTGGTAAAAGTTTGTGTAAGAATTGTTTGTTGGCATATCCTAGAGTGCTCAATTTATACGTCTTCAAAATATTGCTCCCAGAAATTGTGGAAGAAATACTCATGTCACCTGATCTACATATACATTTTATCACAGTAATATTCGGAACACAAAATGCAAAAGTCACACTTATGATTGTACCAAAGGCTAAATAGAAAGTGAACCTGTATTATTAAAAACATTCATGTCCAGGTTGCCTAATACTCTCAAATGTCAATCCTAATGGTGACTACATATTTGTTTCTTCCTAAGATTATATATTGAAACTCAACCCTGTTGATAATGTCTAATCCTATCACTCACTTTATACTTTGCCTGATTTCCTAATGTCTCTATTGATATCTGCTTTCCTACATATTTTCCCCAGTTCATCATTGTGACTCATTCTTCACATGTGCTGACATTTACATTCATTCTCTAACCGAAACCCTATTACTAAAGAACTTTTGGTCCAAATCCTATACTCACTCTTCTTCCTAAACCTACGGACTATATTCCTAATCCTACTGACTATCCCTTTTTGACTGGATGTTCTCTTCTACATTCAATCATCCAAGTAAAGGTCGGTCGAGTGTCGGAAGAGGAGACCACCAAGAATCTATCTCATGTAACACCAAAGGGTTTATTGGGGGTCCAGCATGCTGGGGCTCAGAGTTCACTTGAAAAGAGTAGAGAGCCCTGAGAACAGCTTAAGCAGAGGTTAAATACTTTCCCTTGCGAGTGCTGGGAGGGAAGTTTATTGATGTGTCAGGGCGAGTGATCAATTTGCATGCAACCTGGTGAAGGAGTACATTCTGCAGTTTGACAGTTGGGGACAGCACATTCTGGGAACAAGATTGGCAAACATTTCTCAAGATTTCAACAGTGTTTTGTTAAGCGTACAGAAAAACAGGAAGTGACAACTACATATTTTATTAACCTTTCATTCGACACTCCTTTTTCTGGCTACTTTTAATCATAAAAATGATCATTGGGGGGTGTCACATTCTATGTCTGCTAGTGGGGTATTACCATTAGTTTAACTTGTCCAATTTGAGCTTGGAGAAAATAAATTACATGGTTGAGCAAGCAGGGTTTAATAGTTAGCAATAATATGAGGATTATTATTGGACCGGCCAGCCGACAAGACAAGACAAGACAATAAAGACAAGACAAGACAATAAAGACAGGATATGGAAGTCCAACACTGAGACCAGGACTTAGTAGTTGGCAGAACCCGATCGGTTGGCAATAACGAATCTGAAACAAAATATCACTGAGTCATGGAGACTATTGTTCCTCAATTTTCTGAGTCCTCTATGACGTCACCCAGGGACTTGGCCTGTGGCTCTGTGACATGACTGTCAGCCATCGTTGGAGAGAGCTCACGCTCTTCATTGACATCCATTTTGCCAAGCCCTGACCTGAAACCTGACCAGAAAGAGGCACCTTACTTACCCTGAGAGGAGTTTGTTGGGGTCTCTTGTCCACCGCTGCCGGATCTCAGTGGAACCTCCATATGTAAAGTTCCGGTGACAATCGGGGGAAAAGACCACCAAGAGACTGTCTCATGCAAAAGCAAAGGGTTTATTGGGGGTCCAGCATGCTGGGGCTCAGAGCTCACTTGAATAGAGCAGAGAGCCCAGAGAACAGCTTAAGCAGAGCTTATATATTTCCCTTGGACAGGGCAGGGGGGTAAGTTTATTGATGGGTCCGGGCGAGTGAGAGGTTTGCGTGCAACCGGTTGAGGGAGTACATTCTGCAGTTTGGCAATTGGGGACAGCACATTCTGGGAATAAGATTAGCAAACAGTTCTCAATATTTCAAAAGTGTTTTGTTAAGCATACAGAAAAACAGGAAGTGACAAGTACTTATTTTATTAACCTTTCACTGCGAACTATACTTTGCCAGAATTCCTAATGTCTCTATTGTGTTTGTTAAAGTTCATTTTTATTCAAACCTGGTACGTTATTATTTCTTCAGTTCATGGACATCATAAGATATTTCCTTTCATTCACAAGTTCACAAATTTATAAACATTTGGTTCACTTTCAATCACTTCCTCCTTCGGAAGACATATGTTCCTCCATGTTTCTTGACTGGTCTTTTTACTAGACTTCTTTCTAAACATATTATTTTCGATTCCATAATCATTTTTGAGGCAAAACTCACACACTATTCATGATAAATGATAACCCTAACATTACAATTAGATATATAACTGGTTGGAATGAATGTATGTATATCAATATAAGATTTTCTATATATTTTCAGATATCAATACAATCCATTATTTAAATATGGAACCAGTTATATAATTTATTCACAGTATGGTCTATTAATGCATCATCTCTATATTCATCAAAACAGGGTAAACCTAATAGTATCCCCAGTACTAATTTATAAGTTTTCAAAATATTGCTCACAGAAATGGTGAAAGAAATACTCATGTCACCTTAGCTACATATACATATTATCACACTAATATTCTGGACACAAAATGCAAAGGTCACACAGAACATAATTTAAGCTAAGTATCACAATCAAGGGCCCAAAGTCCTTCTGGGCTTCAAATATTACCTAGATTTCTGTTTTCATACTTATATTTCACCTCCATGTTCTTGTAAATATCACAGGTTCCCAATATCATTATTCATCCAGCAAAATGATTCATAACCCAAATCGAACATGCTATTAACCCTAACCATTCTGTAAACTGAGATTGTTCACTCAATCTCACTTTACAGAAGAGCAGGGACAAAGTTAGTATTACAATACAGGAAGTTTGGAGATCTTCCACCTGCTGAGTACCTCAAAATCCATGCAGAAATGATCCCTGGAGAAGACGTAGGCAGCTATGAAGGACCTGAGACAGCAAAAGTCATCTTCCTTTGCAAACAACCCGATCAGGATGAAAGGATGTGTCTGAATCATCCTATCTCTTCTTAATGTAGGGAAGATGTATGAAACCAGGCATGTGTAGAGAGCTGTTCCCAGGTGCCTATGTTTCTATACCATTCTAACTTGTGAAAGTGTCACAGGAAATAGAGGCAGCCTCCTTTTCCTGAGACACTAGGAAGCAACTGTTAGGACAAAGTGGTGGCCAAGACAGTGGCCTCATTCATTTTCTGAAGAAAGTGACCTCACCTCACTTTTTTCATGATGGAACTCTCTGAATTTTGTGATCCAGGAAGCCAGGCACCAAGAGCCAGTACCAGTCCCAGTCCAAGTGGGCTCACTTGTTTGGATTTACCAAGTAAAGAGTCAGTCTTTCTTGGTACCTACTGATGTGAGGGTGGCCAAATGCCAAGAAAGCTTTGAAGAGGGTCCTTTCCTGAGAGGGCAGGAAATGGCTCACCACTGCCTCCTGAAAACTTCACAGAATTGGCCAAGGAGACCAGATCTGAGACAGGACCGGCCATTTCTGGGGAACATTCTATGGCCTACTCGTCAGAGGACACTCCGGATAGTCACAGACATACTTGGGGAAGGAGGTGACTTTGTGTGTGTGGATGTCAGTTTGTGGATTTGTCTCATATTCTGAGAATAGGTAAAAAAGGAGGTTTGTTTGGTTTGGAGTGGACTGTTTCTAGTAAGTCATCTGACAAGGAGACTGTTTCTATGTCTGTGTATCCCACTGTGTCCTTAGTTGTAGATATTAGAAAAGAAAATGGCTCACTGGGTGTGTCCTGTCTAGTAGAAAGCTTCACAGCATTCATCCTGCCCAATTAATGAATGGACTGAGGCTTGACTTATCCATGGGCAACACCTAGTATCATCCTAAGTTCTTGAATTCTTCCTGAATTCTGGCAACTCTCCAGAAAGGCTCATGGTTTTTTGTCCAAGATATGTACCACCTCCAAGCTCTGTGACATGGCCATGTACTAGTTAGCTGAAAGGAATGGCGAGCACACCAGAAAACTCAGATATTGGTGTGACCAGGAAAGTCTCTATGGTGAAACCTGGCTTAGGGCCTTTTGCTTAACTATTGTTCTGTTGCCCTGAATGTCAGGAACCTCTTTGCCTCAGGCCACCCCTTTATAAAGCCAGAAGAAAACAATTTTCAAATGGAAATGAATGGGCATCACCTGTGCCTCTTTGATGAATTGTTTTGGAAATGGTTATGTCTGAATCAGACTCTGGGCCCTGTGTGAGGCTGTGGCTTAAATTGTCAGCACCTCTTGCTGATCATGAGTGTACCAGACAGTGCCTTGATTGACTGGGATTTATGAAAATGGTGTAGAACAGAGATGCCATTAAGTTGGACCCTCCTGAGTAGTGAGCCCTGAGCTGTGGTGTGCAGGTGTGTGATAAATCTTCTGTGGTTGCGCCATGTGGTTTTGCCATTGAATTCCAAATGGTTTGTCACTGACACGGTGCAGTGACCAGACACTTATATGTAAAGGTGTCTTGTTAAATGGATAGTTTTCAGGGCAATGTGCAGAATCAGGTTGCTATGGAGAAGGGGGCAAGTTATGTGGGAATGAAGCCTGGTTGGTGCATTCTCTTGTAGACCCTGAAAAACCACAAATGACAGAACTCCCTCCAGGACTGTGTTCCAGTTGAACTCCTTGTATTTTGTGAGGCAAATACCAAACTCTCAGTGCTGCAGCAGGAAACTCTACGAAAATGGAGGATGAACAAAAGGCTTCACAGTCCACACAGGGAGACACTTAGACCCCAGTGGCCACAGTTTACATATGAAGAGAGAATTCAGCACTGCTGCCTCATGTGTATTGGAAAGCAAGAAAGAATGTCCTCCAGGTCACATAGATGCAGACCCAGCTTTGATGATCTCACTACAAAGGAAGCTAAAGCTACTGACAACATATATTTCAAGTGCCCATCCTCAGAGGCAGTTTCTCTAGAAGTCTTTAGGCCAGCAGACCTCCATGTTTGTGGAGTGTTTACCCTGTCCCTTACTTTGGGATACTCCTCTACCACCTCCAAGTTTGTGAACTCCTGAATATTTTCCATTCCAGATATGTATTTACAGATTTTCTAACTCTTCTCCTCTAATTGTTTCTTATTTGGCGTGAAGGTAACGTCAAGGCATTGTTCTGGATGAGAGTGGGAAGATTTTTGTGTAGCACATATTTGCATACACATTGGATTCATTTTCCAATTTTCCATTCCAAAGACTGAATCCCTGACACTAACGCATACCCTACCAAACTCTGACTACTAATCCTAATATGATGAAGAAAAATAACCCAAACAGAATAGAAATACAAGCACTTCTGAAGAGGCATGGTGTATAGTTGGACTTGCCTTTTGCATGATAAAGTGTAGGTGTTATAAACCTAGTCAATTTTTCATTGAAATAGTTCTCCATGTGTTTTTTTTTCCTTTAATATTTATTGTTGGTTCTACAAAACATTACATAGTTCTTGACATGTCATATTTCACACTTTGATTCAAGTAGGTTATGAACTTCCATTTTTCTTCGTATACAGATTGCAGTATCTCATCAGTTACACATCCACTATTTTACATATTGCTATACTAGTGTCTGTTGTATTCTGCTGCCTTTCCTGTCCTCTACTATCTCCCATCCCCTCCCCTCCAATCCTCTCTCTCTACCCCATCTATTGTAATTCATTTCTTCCACTTGTTTTTGTCCCCTTTCACCTCACTTCATCTTGTATTTAATTTTGTATAACCATGAGGGTTTCCTTCCATTTCTATGTAATTTTCCTTCTCTTTCCTTTTCCCTCCCACCTCTCACCCCTGTTTAATATTAATCATCTTCTCATGCTCTTCCTCCCAACTCTGTTCTTAGTTACTCTCTTTATATCAAAGAAAACATTTGGCATTTGTTTTTTAGTGATTGGCTATCTTCACGTAGCATAATACGTTCTAATGCCATCGATTTCTCTGCAAATTGTATGATTTTGTCATTTTTTAATGCAGATTAATACTCCATTGTGTATAAATGCCACATTTTTTTAATCCATTCATCTATTGAAGGGCATCTAGGTTGGTTCCACAGTCTTCCTATTGTGAATTGTGCTGCTATGAACATAGATTTATCAGTGTCCCTGTAGCATGCACTTTTTGGGTCTATAGGGATTAGACCGAGAAGGGGAATTGCTGGGTCAAATGGCGGTTCCATTCCCAAGTTTCCAAGAAATCTCCATACTGCTTTCCAAATTTGCTGCACCAATTTGCAGTCCCACCAGCAATGTACAGGTGTACCCTTTTTCCCACATTCTCGCCAGCACTTGTTGTCGTTTGACTTCATAATGGCTGCCAAGCGTACTGCAGTGAGATGGTATCTTAGGGTGGGTTAGTTTAGCATTTCTCTGAATGCTCGAGATGGTGAGAATTTTTTGATGTACTTATTGATTGATTGTATGTCCTCCTCTGAGAAGTGTCTGTTCAGGTCCTTGGCCCATTTGTTGATTGGGTAATTCATTTGCTTATTGTTTAATTTTTTGAGTTCTTTGTATAACTCTGGATATTAGGGCTCTATCTGAAGTGTGAGGAGTAAAGATTTGTTCCCAGGATGTAGGCTCCTTTTTTACCTCTCTTATTGTTTCTTTTTCTGAGAAAAATCTATTTAGTTTGAGTAAGTCCTGTTTGTAGATTCTAATTATTAACTCTTATGCTATGGGTGTCCTATTGAGGAATTTGGAGCCCGACCCCACAGTATGTAGATCATAGCCAAAGTTTTCTTCTATCAGATGCCGTGTCGCTGATTTGATATCAAGCTCCTTGATCCATTTTGAGTTAACTTTTGTGCATGGCGAGAGAAAGGGATTCAGTTTCATTTTCTTACATATGTAATTCCAGTTTTTCCAGCACCATTTGTTGAAGATGCTATCCTTCCTTCAGTTTATGCTTTTAGCTCCTTTATCAAATATAAGATTGCTGTAATTTTGTGGATTGATTTCTGTGTCCTCTATTCTGTACCATTGGTCCACCCGCCAGTTTTGGTACCAGTACCATGCTCTTTTTGTTACTATTGCTCCGTAGTATAGTTTGAGGACATGTATCGCTATACCGCCTGATTCACACTTCCTGCTTAGAGTTGTCTTTGCTATACTGGGTCTTGTATTATTCCATATGAATTTCATAATTGTTTTATCTATTTCTACAGGAAATGCCGTTGGGATTTTGATTGGCATTGCATTAAACCTATAGAGAACTTTTGGTAATATCGCCATTTTGATGATGTTAATTCTGCCTATCCATGAACGGGGTATATTTTTCCATCTTGTAAGATCTTCTTCTATTTCTCTCTTTAGGGTTCTGTAGTTTTCATTGTGTAAGTCTTTCACATCTTTTGTTACGTTGATAACCAAATATTTTATTTTATTTTTTTTGAGGATACTCTCAATGGAGTGGTTGTCCTCATTTCCGTTTCAGAGGATTTGTTGCTGATATTCAGGAATGCTTTTGATTTATGATTGTTGATTTTATATCATGCCACTTTGCTGAATTCATTTATTATCTCTAAAAGTTTCTTGTAGACCCTTTTGGGTCTACCAGGTATAGAATCATGTCATCTGCAAATAGTGATAATTTAAGTTCTTCTTTTCCTATTTTTATGCCTTTAATTTCTTTCATTTGTCTAATTGCTCTGGCCAGTGTTCGAGAACTATGTTGAACAGAAATCGTGAGAGAGGGCATCCCTGTCTTGTTCCAGATTTTAGAGGGAATGCCTTCAATTTTTTCTCAATTCAGAATGATACTAGCCTGAGGCTTAGCATAGATTGCTTTTACAATATTGAGGTATGTTCCTGTTATCCCAGTTTTTCTAGAGTTTTAAACATAAAGGGATGCTGTACTTTATTGAATGCTTTTTCTGCATCTATTGGGGTGATCATATGGTTCTTATTTTTAAGTCTATTGATGTGGTGAATAACATTTATTGATTTCCGTATATTGAACCAGCCTTGTATCCCAGGAATGAATCCTACTTGATCATGTTGCACAATTTTTTAAATATGTTTTTGTATCTGATTCGCCAGAATTTTATTGAGGATTTTTGCATCTAGGTTCATTAGAGAGATTGGTCTGTATATTTGTTTCTTTGAAGGGTCTTTGTCTGGTTTAGGAATCAGGGTGATATTGGCCTCCTCTGCTGTATACCCATTCGGTCCTGGGCTTTTCTTAGTTGGTAGTCTTTGGATGGTTTCTTCTATTTTCTCAATTGATATTGGTCTGCTTAGGTTGTCTATATCCTCCTGACTCAATCTGGGCAGATCATATGACTTAAGAAATTTATTGATGCCTTCACTATCTTCTAATATAATTTCTGATTATCTTCTGTATTTCAGAAGTGTCTGTTGTGATATTGCCTTTTTCATCCCTTATGATAGTAATTTGAGTTCCCTCTCTTCTTCTCTTCATTAACATGGCTAAGAGTCTGTCGATTTTATTAATTTTTCAACTTTTAGTATTTTCAATTTTTTCAATTGTTTCTTTTGTTTCGATTTCATTAATTTCAGCTCTGATTTTAATTATTTCTTGCCTTCTACTTCTTTTTCTGTTGTTTTGCTCTTCTTTTTCTAGGATTTTGAAATGAACTATGAGATCATTTATTTGTTGTTGTTTTTTTTTTCTTTTTTTAAGGAAAGAACTCCAAGCAATGAATTTTCCACTTAGAACTGCTTTCAATGTGTCCCATAGATTCTGATATGTTCTGTCTGTCTTTTTCATTTATGTCTAAGAATTTTTTTTATTTTTCTCCTTGATGTCTTCAATAACCCATTGATCATTCAGTACGTATTGTTCATTCTCCAAGTGATGCATGAATTTTCCTTCCTTCTTTTATTGTTGATTTTCAGTTTCATTCCATTACGATCAGATAAGATGCCTGGTATTATCTATACTCCTTTATATTGTCTAAGAGTTGTTCTGTGACATAATATATGATCTATTTTTGAGAGGAATCCATGTGCTGCTGAGAAAACAGTGTAACTGCTTGATGTTGGGTGCTATATTCTATATATGTTAATTAAGTCTAGGTTATTATTTGTGTTATTGAGTTCTATAGTTTCCTAATTCAACTTTTGTTTGGAATATCTGTCCAGTAGTGAGAGAGGTGTGTTGAAATCTCCCATGATTATTGTATGGTGGTCTACCAGACTCTTGAACTTGAGAAGAGTTTGTTTGATTAACATAGCTGAACCATTGTTTGGGGGCACATATATTTATGATTGTTATGTCTTGTTGGTGTATGGTTCCCTTGAGCAATATGTAGTGTCCCTCTTTATCCCTTTTGATTAACTTTGTCTTCAAATCTATTTTATTTGATATGAGTATGGACACTTCTGCTTGTTTCTGAAGTCAATATGAGTGATATGATTTCTCCCAACCTTTCACCTTTAGTCTATATATGTCTTTTCCTATCAAATGTGTCTCCTGTAGGCAGAAAATTTTTGGGTCTTCTTTCGTGATCCATTCTACTAGCCTGTGTCTCTTAATTGGTGAGTTTAAGGCATTAACATTTAGGGTTATTTTTGAAATATGGGTTGTTCTTCCAGCCATATTTGTTTATTTATGTTACTAAACATGGTTTGTTTTTCTCTTTGATTATTTTTCGCCCCTTTACTGTACTAACTCCCACTGTTGGTTTTTATTGTTATTTTCCATTTCGTCTTCCTATAATGTTTTGCCAAGGATCTTTTGAGGAGATGGTTTTCTAGCTGCAAATTCTTTTAACTTTTGTTTATCATGGAAGGTTTTAATTTCATCTTCCATCCTGAAGCTTAAAATCACTGGATACACAATTCTTGGTTGGAACCCAATTTCTTTCAGTGATTGAAAAATGTTATTCCAGGATCTTCTAGCTTTCAGAGTCTGTGTTGAAAGATCAGCTGTTATCCTGATTGGTTTACCCCTAAATGTAATCTGCTTCCTTTCTCTTGTAGCTTTTAAAATTCTCTCTTTATTCTGTATGTTTGGCATCTTCATTATAATATGTCTCGGTGTTTATCTCTTATGATTTTGCACATTTGGCGTCCTGTAGGCTTCTAGGATTTGGGATTCTGTCTCATTCTTCATGTCTGGAAAGTTTTCTCATATTATTTCATTGAATAGATTGCTCAATCCTGTGGTTTGGACCTGTATACCTTCCTGTATCCCAATTACTCTTTAGTTTGGTCTCTTCATGTTATCCCATATTTCTTGGATGTTCTGCTCATGGTTTCTTAACAGTCTTGCTGAGCTTTCTATGTTCTTTTCAAGTTGAAATACTTTGTCTTCATTGTTCTAAGTGATCTATTCTGCTGGTAGTATTCTCAATTGAGTTTTTAAGTTGGTTTATTGCTTCCTGCATTTCATTGATTTCTGTTTGTGTGTTTTTTATAACCTCTATCTCCCTGTATAGTTGATCTTTTGCTTCTTGGATTTGTTTTTGTAATTCATTGTCAAAGTGATCTTTCATTGTCTGATTTTGCTGTCTAATGTCTCCCTGGAGACTTCAGATCATCTGAAGCAAGTATATCCTGATTCTTTATCTGACATTCCATATGCTGCAGATATTACCTCTTCTAATGTTGAGTTGACCTGCGTTGCTTGTGGTCCTTTCTTTCCTTGTCTTTCCCTACTGTTCACGTTTTTTTCGGCTTGGTGAAACTTTTGTGTTATTGAATTTTACCCCTAAATGTTTATATTGCTATTGTATTCTTGAAAAGTCTCCCTCACAGGCGTAAGCAGCGGCTCTGCCCCTCCTCCAATTGGGGCAATGTGCCTACCACACCAGCACGCCGCTGGGCCTGTTCTGCCTCTTGGTAGCTGGTCCGCCTACCTTGCAGGAGCGGGCAGTTGATCTACCCCTCTGCGGGTGCTGGTCCTGTTCAGCCAGTGGGTAACAGGTCCAGCTACCTTGCAGGCACAGGCGTCGGCTCTGCCCCTCCGCGCTCCGCTGGGCCTCTTCTGTCTGTGGGTTGCAGGGCTGTCTACATTGCAGGCGTGAGTGGCATCTCTGCCCCCCCCCAAACCGGGGCGATGTGTCTACCACGCTGGTAGGTCGCTGGGTCTGTTCTGCCTCTGGGTGAGAGGTCTACCTGCTTTGCAGGCACGGGCAGCGGCTCGGCCCCTCCCCAAACCTGGTTATGTGTCTAGCACCCTGGCGGGGCCTAGCACCTGGTCTGTCGGTGTTCGCAGGTCCACCTACTTCGCAGGCGCGGGGGCCGGCTCTGCCCCTCTGAAGGCAGCTGGGCCGCTTCAGCTGGTGGGTCGCAGGTTCACCTATCTTGAAGTCACAAGGGGTGTCTCTGCCCCTCCGCGGGTGTCTGGGCCTGTTCTGCCTGTGGGTTGCATGTCCGCGTTCCTTGCACGCGTGCAGTGGCTCTGCCCAAACCCCAACCAGGGTGATGTGTCTTTCACGATGGCGGGCCGCTAGGCCTGTTCTACGGGTGGCTCGCAGGTCCGCCTACCTTACAGGCGCGGTTGGCGGCTCTGCCCCTCCCTTCTCCATGTGTTTCTAAAGTTAACAAATATGAGAATTCCTGTCTCCATTTCTCTGTACCCTATTCAGCACATGCATTTTTATATTCACATATAGAATCCTACCTGGTATCACATGTACATACTTGTGAGGTTGCTGACTTTGCAAATACAAATTGTGAGAAGGGATCACTCCTCCTAAATGCTGTTGGAACTTACAATTCAAACTATGGGTGAGCTCCCTAGTTGAACAACATTATACATAAATCGATGCTCAGAAAAATGAAGATTTTTGGATTTGTGGATGATATATAATTCATGATGTATTTCGATTGGCATATATATTGCTACTTTTTAATGTATACGTGTGTGTGTGTGTGTGTGTGTGTGTGTGTGCATATATATATGTATAAACTCTCCAGATTTTTCAAAATATGAAATGTATGTGTCTTATTATATACTCCCTAAATTCATTGATGTTCATGAATGTGGATTTATATTCAACTTTTCATAAGAATGTTCTCAGAAATATTAATCCACCTGAAATACATATTTGTTTCCTAATACTGCAAACTAACTTCAGTGAATGGTGCATACAAATCCTAATATTGCTATAGTAAATGACTCAGTTTAACGTCAATGCAAGTAGATTCCTATGGGACATGATATGTATTTTGACGTTCATTTTTATTCAAAACTGGTACATTAATATTTCTTCAGTTTTTGCACATAATAGAATACATATTTCATTCACAAATTCACAAATTTATAGGCATTTTTTTCACTTTCAATTACTTCCTGCTTCAGAACATATGTATTCCCCCAGGTTTTTTGACTGCTCTTTTAATGAGACTTCTTTCCAAGCACATTATTTTCAATTTCCATAATCATTTTAGAAGCAAAGCTCACACACACTTCATGATAAACCATAACAGTGATATTACCATTAGATGTATAACTGGTTGGAATGATTGTATGAATATCAATATATGATTTCCAATATATATTCAGATATCAATTCAATCCATTATTTAAATTTGGAACCAGTTATATTATTTATTCACAGTATGGTCTATTCATGCATTATCTTTATATTCATATAACACAGAGTATACCTATTTGTACCCACAATACTAAATTATATGTCTTCAAAATATTGCTCCCAGAAATGGTGGAAGAAATACTCATGTCACCTGATCTATATATACATTAATCACAGTAATATTGTGGAAACAAAAAGCAAGGTCACACTTATGATTGTACCAAATCCTAAATGGAAAGTGAGCATGGATTAAAAAAAAATCCATGTCCAGGTTGCCTAATGCTCTCAAAAGTGAATCCTATTGGTGACTACATATTTGTTTCTTCCTGAAATTACATATTCAACCTCAACCCTGTTGAAAATGTCTAATCCTATCACTCATTTTATACTTTGCCTGATTTCCTAATGTCTCTATTGAAATCTGATTTCCTGTATTTTTTTTTCCCATTTCATCATTATGACTGACTCTTCACATGTGCTGACATTTACTTTCACTCTCTACCCAAAACCCTATTGCTAAAGATCTTTTGGTCCAAATGCTATACACACTCTTCATTCTAAATCTACCGAATATCTTCCTAATCCACCAACTATCCCTTTTGGACTGGATTTTCTCTTCGACATTCAATCATCCAAAAGACAAGGTCCTATGCCATTGTATATCAATTAATCTGAGACACCTGTGCAGAACATAATTCAAAGCTAAGAATCCCAATAGTGGGGCCATTTCCCTTCTGTGCTTCAAAAATTACCTAGATTTCTTTTTTCATACTTATATTTCACCTATATATTCTTGAAAATATAGCAAAATTCCAATACCATTATTCATCCAAGAGAATGATTCCTAACCCAAATGGAAGCTGTTATTAACCTTAACCATACAATGTTTCCTCAATCTAACTTTACAGAAGAGGAGGGACAGAATTAGTCTTCCAATACAGGAGTGTAGGGGATCTTCCACCTGCTGAGAACCTCAAAGTTTCATGCAGAAATGATCCCTGGAGAAGATGTAGGCAGCTATGAAGGACCTGAGAGAGCAAAAGTCATCTTCCATGGCAAACAACCCAGTCAGGATGAAGGGATGTGTCAGAATAAGCCTCACTCTTCTTAATGTAGAGAAGATGGACCAAACCAGTCCAGTGTAGACAGCTGTTCCTGGCTGCCTATGGTTGATATACAATCCTCAGTAGTGAACGTATCACAGGAAATAGGGGCAGCCTCCATCTCATGGGAACCTTGGAAGCAAATTTTAGGACAAAGTGGTTTCCAAAGCAGTGACCTCATTCAGTTCACAAAGGAGATGACCTTCCTCACTTCTTTGGTGATAGAACTCTCTGAACTTGGGATCCAGGAAGCCAGGCTACCAGAGGCAGTCCCAGTACCATTCCCAGTGGGCTCACTTATTTGGATTTACCAAGAACAGAGTCAGTCTTTCTTGGTACATACTGATGTGAGAATGGCCAAATTTCAGGAGAGCTCAGAAGAGGGGCCTTTCCTGAGAAAGCAGGAAGTTGCTCACAGCTGGCTCCTGACCACTTCACAGATTTGGCCAAAAAGACCAGATCTGAGACAGGACAGAACATTTCAGGGAACATAATAAGGCTCACAAGTCAGAGGACACTCCGGATAGTCACAGACCTCTTTGGGGGAAGGACGTGCCTTTGTGGGTGTGGGTGTGAGTTTGTGGTTTTGTCTCATTTTCTGAGAATAGGTAAAAAAGGCGGTTTGTTTGGTTTGGAGTGGACTGTTCCTAGTAAGTCGTTTCACAAAGTGAGTGTTTCTATGTCTGTGTATCCCACTGTGTCTGTGGTTGTAGACATTTGAAAAGAGAATTCATCAATGGATGTGTCCTGTTTAGTAGAAACCTACCCAGCATTCATTCTGCCCAATTGATGAATGGACTGTGGCTTCCCTTATGGATGGGCAACACCTACTAATTTCCTAAGTTCCTGTTTTCTTCCTGATTCTGGCCACTCTCCAGAATAGGCACATGGTTTTGTGTCCAAGATATGTACCACCTCCAAGCTCTGTGACAAGGCCATGTAATGGATAGCTAAAGGGAATGGCTAGCATCTCAAAAAACTCAGATATCAGTGTGACCAGGAAAGACTCAGTGGAGAAACTCTGCTTTGGGTTTTTTGCTAACCAATTCTTCTCTTCCCCTGAATGTGAGGAAGGTCTTGGCCTCAAGACACCGCTTTGTGAAGCCTGAAGAAAACAGTTTTAAAATGGAAATAAATGGGCATCACCTGTGGCTCTTTGTTAATTTCTTTGGAAATGGATGTGTCGGAATCAGTCTCTTGGCCCTGTGTGAGGCTGTGGCTTAGGTTCTCAGCACCTGATGCATCTAAAGAATGATCCCATGTGTGCATCCAAAACCAAAATGGGAAAGAGATCAGTAATTGTTGATGAAGTCTCTCGCCTTCCTCTCTTAGGTTCCTGACCACCATCAAGTGAGAATAGAGATCCTTTGAATCAAATGAGTTCTTCTAAGCCCTGCAAAGGCTATCCCATACATGCTTGTGTTTTCTCATGACTCCAAATCACATAAAGAATCTATACCTGACAGTCAGTAGGCCTCAAATTGGAGAAGCAGAGCAGTATTAAAGGAAGGCATTTTTGATCCCTTGTGGTTCACAGGAAGGGTGTACAGGCCACACTGCCTTTAGGAAAATGACGGGAAAGCGAGGTTATTTGGACTCTGTGTTGGGCTGCGCCCCTCATGGAAACATCCAGCCAGAGGTTATGAGGAGTGTCTATATGGAAGAAGATGAGGGCCATGTGGGAGTGTTTTGGTTTTAATTGTGGTTATTTGTGTGGAAGTTGGAAGCGATGACTGGGTCCACCTGGGCTTGAACTCTGGTGTGATACCCTATAGAGACTGAGTCCTGGAACTGACCTCAGAGAAGTATTGCCATGAATTGTGTTGGGATATTAGGAGGCCACACATGAGAGTCACCATTGGAAACTGAGATCTATTCCCAGTGTGGCTTTCCACAGAGCACTGGGAATCTCAGCCAAGGTATCACATAATTTTATTCTGAAACACTTGGCAGCAATAGTTGAGAGTCAAAACACAAATGCACTTCACATTGTAGACCTCAATGGGCCTGGCTTCATGTGGCCTTTTGGCCACTCTTTGGGAAATCTTGGCAGTGAGAGTTCTCCAGATCTTTCTTTGAAATGAGCTTCTTCACCATTTAATGGTTACCGAATTAAATGAAACACTCAGTGCCTCCAACTTCAACCTTGAAAGATGGGCTCGATAAATACCATGAAATTTTTGAAATTCCCATATCCAGGAGGCACTGGAGAACCATTGGATATCCTGTTGGTGATCATGAGTGTACCAGACAGTGCCTTGATTGGCTGGGTTTCACGAAAATGGTGTAGAACAGAGATTCCAGTAAGTTGGAGCCTGCTGAATAGTGGGCCTAGAGCAAAGGTGGGCATGTGTGAGATAAAACATCTGTGGTGCTTCCATGTGGATTTCCCAATGGCTTCCAAATGGCTTGTGACTGACATGGTGCAGCCAGCAGACCCTTATATGTAAATGAATCTTGTTATATGGGTAAGTTTCAGGGCAATGTTCAGAATCAGGTTCCTATGGTCAAGGGGTCAAGCTATGTTGGACAGAAGCCTGGTTTGTGCATTCTCCTGCAGACCCTGTCCCACCACACGTGACAGAACTCCCTCCAGCACTGTGTCCCAGGTGAACTCCTTGTATTTCGTGAAGGAAATACTGAACTCCCAGTGTAGCAGCAAAAAATATCACAAAAATTGGAGGATGATCAAATGGCTTCACAGTCCACATGAGGAGACACTTAGCCCCAAGTGGCCACAGTTGACCCCGAAAGAGAGAATTCAGCAATGCTGCCTCATGATCATTGGTAAATAAGAAAGCATCTCCTCCAGGTCACATAGATGCAGACCCAGCTTTTATGGTCTCACTACAAAAAAAGCTAAAGCTCCTGACAACAACATATATTTCAAGAGCCCAACATCAGAGCCAGTTTTTCAAGAAGCCTTTAGGCTAGCAGAGCTCCATGTTTTTGGAGTGTTCACATTGTCCCTTACTATTGGAATCTCGCCTTCTACCTGCAAGTTTGTGAACTCCTGAGCATATTAAATTCCAGATATGTATTCACAGATTTTCTTACTCATCTCCTCTACATGTGTTACTTGGGACGAAGTTAAGGTCAAGGCATTGTTGTGGATGAGAGTCGGAAGATTTTTGTGTAGCACATATTTGCATACACATTGGATTCATTTTCCAATTTTCCTTTCGAAATACTGAATCCCTGAAACTAACCCATACCCTACAAGACTCTGACAACTAATCCTAACGTAATGGAGAAAAATAAGCCAAATAGAACAGAAATACAAACATATCAGAGGAGGCATGGTTTACCATTGAATTAACTTTTCCATTATATAGGGAAGGAGTTTTAAATCTAGTCAATTTTTTGTTGAAAGAGTTGTCCATGTATTTTTAAACTTATCAAATATGTGAATTCCTGTCTCCCCCATTTCTTTGTATCCTATTCAGCACATGTATTTTTATATGCACATATAGAATTGTACCTTGTATCACACATATATTCTTGTGAGGTGGCTGACTTGGCAGATACAAATTGTGAGAAAAGTTCACTCCTCCTAAACGCTGTTGGAACTGAAAATTCAACCTATGGGTGAGCTTCCTAGTTGAACAACATTATACATAAATCCATGTTCAGTAAAATGAATATTTTCGGATACGTGGATGATATATATTTCATGATGAATTTCGATTGGCATATATATTGCTAGTTTTTAATGTCTGTGTGTGTTTGTGTATATATATATATATATATATATATATACTGTCAAGATTTTTCAAAATATGAAATATATGTGTATTTTGGCCACTCTTTGGGAAGCCTTACCTGTGAGAGTTCTCGAGAGCTTTCATTGAAATGATTTTCCTCAACATTTAATGGTTCCTGAATGAATTGAAACCCACAGTGCCTCCAACTTCATCCTTGAAAAATGGCTCTATAAATACCATAAAATTCCCCTGACCAGGTGGCACTGGAGAACCTTTGGATGTCTTGTTGCTGATCATGAGTGTACCAGACAGTGCCTTGACTGACTCGATTTCATGAAAATTGTGCAGAACAGAGATGCCAGTAAGTTGGAGAGTGCTGAGAAGTGGGCCCAGGGCTGTGGTGTGCAGGTGTATGATAAAACATCTGTGGTGGGGCCATTTGGGTCTGCCATTGACTTCCAAATGGCTTGTGGCTTACATGGTACAGCTAGCCGACCCTTATCTGTAAAGGCATCTTGTTATATGTAAAGGTTTCAGGACAATGTTCAGAATCAGTTTGCTATGGATAATGTTTCAAGTTATGTGGGATAGAAGTCTGGTTGGTGAATTCTCCTGTAGACCCTGACCCTCCACACGTGACAGAACTCGCTCCAGCACTGTGTCCCAGTTGAACTCCTTGTATTTCATGAAGGAAAAACCAAAAGCCCAGTGCAGCAGCAAGAAACACCACGAAAATTGTAGGATGGCCAATTGGCTTCACAGTCAAGACGGGGAGACACTTACCCCTCCGTGGCCACAGTTTACCGTCAAAGGAAGAATTGAGCACTGCTGCCTCATGTTCTTTTGGAAAATAAGAAACCATGTCCTCCAGGTCAGATAAATGAAGACCCATCTTTGATGGTATCACTACAAAGGAAGCTAAAGCTCCTGACAACAACATATATTTCAAGTGCCCAACCTCAGAGGAAGTTTCTCAAGAAGTCTTTAGGCCAGCAGAGTTCCATGAATTTGGACTGTTTATCCTGTCCCTTAAGTTTGAAAACTCCTCTAAAATGCCCAAGCTTGTGAACTCCTGAGCATTTTCCGTTCCAGATATGTATTCACAGATTTTCTAACTCTTGTCCTCTAATTGTGTCTTACTTGGGTGAAGGTAATGTCAAGGCATTGCTCTGAATGAGAGTGGAAAGTTTTTTTGTAGTGCATATTTGCATAAACAATGGATTCATTTTCCTTTATTTCCATTTGAATTACTGAATCCATGACACTAACGCATACCCTACTAGACTCTGACTACTAATGCTAATATGATGGAGAAAAATAACCCAAACAGAATAGAAATACAAGCAGTTCAGAAGAGGCATGGTGTATAGTTGGACTTGCCTTTTGCATGATAAAGGGTAGTTGTTAAAAATCTGGTTAATTTTTAATTGATATAGTTCTCCATGTGTTTTGAAAGGTATCAAATATGTGAATTCCTGTCTCCCTTTCTCTGTTGCCTATTCAGCACATGTATTTTTATATGCACAAATAGAATCCTACCTGGTACCACACGTACATTATTGTGAGGTGGCCTACTTGGCAGATACAAATTGTGAGAAGAGATCACTCCTCCTAAACGCTGTAGGAACTGAAAATTCAACCTATGCGTGAGCTTCCTAGTTGAACAACATTACACATAAATCCATGTTAAGTAAAATAAATATTTTTGGATCTGTGTATGATATGTATTTCATGATGAATTTTGATTGGCATATATATTGCTACTTTTTAATATCTCTGTATGTGTTTTGTGAAAAATCTGCACTCTATAGATTATTCAAAATATGAAATATATGTGTCTTATTATACACTCCTTAAATTCATTCATGTTCATGTATGAGACCACGGCTCATGCAACAGCAAAAGACATTTATTGAGGATCCAATCCAGTATGCTAGGGCTCCGTGGTCACTCAATAAGGGAGAGCAGCCCAGATCTCCGAGCTGAGGTTGAGCAGTGCTTAAGTACACTTTTTGGGGAGGGCGAGACTTTACATATATCACAGTATCTTTTAAAAAATCATCATACACTGCGGGAAAATCAAACAACAAATCCTAAACATGATTAGTTCATTCATTGGTGGGAACATGTCACGCAGGAGGGATAGGTCAGTTCTACAGCGAGGTACAGATTCAAATTGATTAGATTAGGCCCTGCGATGCATATGTGCCAAGCCACACAGGGTCCTAGGTTATTAAACAACCAGGCGATCAGGGGGAATATTTACTGGGCAGTCCAGAAATTGTCCTACAAGTAACAGGAATTTCAGATTTTTCATGTAGCATAGGAACTTAACAATACCTGGTCCTTTACATTTTAAATCAGGCCTTGAATCTTAGAAACTTTACAAACCCGGTCTTTTACACTTTAACTTTTACACTTTAATTTCAATTTCTTTTACCCTTAAAGATCACTCCTGGTTCACAAGATGGGTGTCCAAGCCACCCTGACTTTAGGCAAATGAGGGGCAAGGGAGCTTATTTTGGACACTGTCTTGGGCTGTGCCCCTCATGGAAACCTCCAGCCATATGTTATGATGAGTGTCTTTATGGAAGAAGATGAGGGTCATGTAGGAGTGTTTTGGTTTTAATTGTGGTCATTTGTGTGGCGGTTGGAAGAGATGACTTGGTCCACCAGGGCTTGAACTCTGCTCTGATACTCCTTAGAGACTGAGTTCTGGAACTGACTTGAGAGAAGTATTGCCATGAATTGTTTTGGGATTATATTAGGCCACACATGAGATTAGCCCTTGGAAACTGAGATCTAGGCCCAGGGTGGCTTTCCACCGAGCACTGGGAATATCAGCCAGGGTAACACATGATTTTTTTATTGAAAGACTTGGAAGTCATAGTTGAGACTCAAAACACACATGTACCTCATATTGTAGACCTCAATGAGCCTGGCTTCATGTGAACTTTTGGGCACTCATTGGGAAGCCTTGCCTGTGAGAGTTCTTCAGAGCTTTCATTGAAATGAGCTTACTCACCATTTAATGGTTCCTGAATGAATTGAAACCCACAGTGCCTCCAACATCATCCTTGAAAAATGGCTATACAAATACCATGAAATTTTTGAAATTTCCATGACCAGGTGGCACTGGAGAAACTTTGGATGTCCTGTTGCTGATCATGTGTGTACCAGACAGTTCCTTGATTGACTGGTTGTCATGAAAATGGTACAGAACCGAGATGTCAGTAAGTTGGAGCCTGCTGAGTATTGGGGCTAGAGCAGTGGACTATACATTTGTGAATAAATATCTGTGGTGGGACCACGTGGATCTCCCTTTGGCTTCCAAAATACTTGTGACTGATATGGTGCAGGCAGCAGACCCTTATATGTAAAGGCATCTTGTTTTATTGAGAGGTTTCAGGGCAATGTTCAGAATCTGGTTGTTATAGTCAAGGGGAAAGCTATGTGGGATAGACCCATGTTTCGAACATTCTCCTGAAGACCCTGAGCAATCACACGTGTCAGAGCTCCCTCCAGAATTGTGTCCCAGTTGAACTCCTTGTATTTCATTAAGCCAATTCCAAACTCCCAGTGCAGCAGTAAGAAACACCACAAAAATGGAGGATGACCAAATGGCTTCACAGACCACACGGGGAGACACTTAACTCCCAGTGGCCACAGTTTACCAAGAAAGAATTCAGAACTGCTGCCTCATGTTCATTAGAAAATAAGGAACCATTTCCTCCAGGTCACATAGATGCAGACCCACATTTGATGGTGTCACAATGAGGAAGCTAAATCTCCTGACAACTTCATATATTTCATGTTCCCAACCTGAGAGGCATTTTCTCAAGAAGTCTTAAGGCCAGCAGAGCTCCAAGTTTGTGGAGTGTTTAACCTCTCCCTTACTTTTGGAAACTGCTCTACCACATCCAATGTTGTGAACTCCTGAACATTTTCAGTTCCACATATGTAATCACAGGTTTTCGAACTCCTCTCCACTAATTGTGTCTTACTTGGAGTGAAGTTAATGTAAAGGAATTGTTCTGGATGAGAGTGGCAAGATTTTTGTGTAGCACATATTTGCATACACATTAGATTTATTTTCCTATTTTCATTTGAAATACTGATCCCCGACACTAACACATACCCTAATAGACTCTGACTACTAATGCTAATATGATGGATAAAAAGAAAACTAACAGAATAGAAATACAGGCCTTTAATAGGAGGCATGGTATATACTTGGAATTTCCTTCTGCTTTATCAAGGGTACGTGTTATAAATCTTGTCAAATTTTCATTGTAATATTTCTCCATGAGTTTTATATATATATCTAGATTTTTCAAAATATGAAAAACATGTGTCTATTAAACACTATCTAAATTCATTCATATTCATGTATGTGGATATAAAATCAACTTTTCATAAGATTATTCTCAGAAACATTCAACCACCTGAAATACATATTTGTTTCCTCGTCCTGAGAACTAACTTCAGTGAATCGTGCTTACAAACCCTAATATTTTTACAGTAACTGACACAGTTTATCATCAAAGCAAGTAGATTCCTATAGGACATGATGTGTATATTGATGTTCATTTTTATTCAACAATGGGACATTAAAATTTCTTCATTTTATGCACGTCATAGGATATATATTTCCTCCACAGGTTAGCAAATATATAGGCATTTGTTTCACTTTCAATCACTTCCTGCTTCAGAACACATGTATTCCTCCATGTTTCTTGACTGGTCTGTTCATGAGACTTCTATCCAAACACATTATTTTCGATTTCCTTTATCACTTTAGAAGCAAAACGGACACACACTTCATGATAAACCATCACTGTAATATCACCATTAGATGTATTACTGGTTGGAATGAATGATTATATATCAATAAAAGATTTTTTATATATTTTCTGATATCAATTCAATACATTGTTTAAAGTGTAACAAGTTATATTATTTATTCACAGTATGGTCTATTCATGCATTATCTCTATATTCATAGACACAGGGTACACCTGGTTGTACCCCCAATACTAATCTATACATATTTGAAATATTGCTCCCAGAAATGGTGGAGGAAATACTCATGTCACCTGATCTACATATGCATGTTATCACTGTAATATTCTGGACACAAAATGCAAAAGCCACACGTATGATTGTACCAAAGCCTAAAGGTAAACTGAACATGGATTACTAAAAACATCCCTGACCAGGTTGCCTAATGCTCTCAAATGTCAATACTATTGCTGGCTACATATTTGTTTCTTCCTAAGATTATATATTCAACCTCAAAACTGTTGAAAATGTTTAATTTTTTCACTCACTTGATACTTTTGCCTGATTTCCTAATGTCTCTATTGATATCTACTTTCCTACATATTTTCTGCAGTTCAACATTGTGACTGACACTTCACATGTGCTGACATTGACATTCACTCTGTAACGGAAACACTATTGCTAAAGATCTTTGGTCCAAATCCTATACTCGCTCTTCTTCCGAAACATACTGACTATCTTTCTGATCCTATCGACTATCCCTTTTTGAGTAGATGTTCTCTACTACATTCAATCATCCAAGGTACAAGATCCTATGCCATTGTATATCGATTTTTCTGAAACATGTATCTAGAACGTAATTCAAAGCTACGTATCGCAATCACTTGCCCAATGCATTTCTGAGCTTCAAATCTTACCTAGATTTCTGTTTTCATACTTATATTTTATCTCTATATTCCTATAAATATTGCAGGTTCCCAATACCATTATTCATCCCGCATAATGATTCCTTACCCAAATCGAACTTGTTATTAACCCTAACCATACACTGTTGCTTCAATTTAAAATTACAAAAGAGCAGGGACAGAGTTCGCCTTACAATACAGGAATGTAGGGTATCTGCCAACTGCTGAGAACCTCAAAGTTCGATGCAGAAATAATCCCTGGAGAAGATGTCAGCAGCTATGAAGGACCTGTGAGAGCAAAAGCCATCTTCAATGGCAAACAATCTAGACAGGAAAAAGGGATGTGTATGCATCAGCCTCTCTCTTTTTAATGTAGAGAAGATTGACCTAACCAGACCTGCATGGAGAGCTGTTCCCAGGTGCCTATTTTGATATACAATTGAAACTAGTCAAATTTTCAAAGGAAGTAGGGGCAGCCTCTATCTAATGGAACCCTTGGAAGCAACGGTTAGGGCAAAGTTGTTGCCAAGGCAGTGACCTCTTTCAGTTCCTGAAGGAAGTGACCTACCTAACTTCCTTGGTGATGGAACATTCGGAAATTTTGATGCAAGAAGCCAGGCACCGAGAGCCAGTCCCAGTCCCTGTCCCAGTGGGCTCACTTGTTTGGATTTACCAAGTACAGATCAGACCTTCTTGGTACCTACTGATGTGAGGATGGCCAAATGTCAGTAGAGCTCTGAAGAGAAGCTTTTCCTGAGATAGCAGGTAGTGGCTAACGGTTGGCTCCTCAAAGCATCACAGAGTTGGCCAAGGAGACAAGATCTGAGAGAGGAGAGGCCATTTTGTGGGGAAGATAGTATGGCCCACCAGTCAGAAGACATTCCGGATAGTTACAGACCTACTTTTGGGAAGGAGGTGCCTTTGTGTGTGGGTGTGAGTTTGCGGTTTTGTCTCATGTTCTGAGAATAGGTAGGAAAGGTGGTTGGTTTGGTTTGGAGTCGACTGTTTCTAGTAAGTCTTTTGACAAGGCGACTTTCTATGTCTGTGTATCCACTGTGTCCGTGGTTTTAGACATTAGAAAAGAGAATGCATCAATGGAGGTGTCCTGTCTAGTAGAAAGCTTCCCAGCATTCATCCTGCTCAATTGATGAATGGACTGTGGTTTGCCTTATGGATCTTAAACACCTACTAACATCCTAAGTTCCTGTTTTCTTCCTGAATTCTGGCCACTCTCCAGAATAGGCTCATGATTTATTGTGCAAGATATGTACCACCTCCAAGCTCTGTGACATGTCCATGTTCTTGATAGCTGAAGGGAATGGGAACATCTTGGAAAACTCAGACATCAGTGTGAGCAGTAAAGTCTCAGTCGAGAAACCCTGCTTTGGTCCATTTGCTTAACTATGGTTCTATTGCCTTGAATGTCAGGAAGGTCTTTGCCTCAGGCCACCCTTTTGTGAAGCCTGAAGAAACAGTTTTCAAATGAAAATGAATGGGCATCTCCTGTGCCTCTTTGCTTAATTGCTTTGAAAAGGATGGTGTCTTAATCAGACACTAGGCCCTGTTTGAGGCTGTGGCTAAGATTCTCAGCTCCTGATAGATGTAAAGAAGATCCCATGTGTGCATCCAAAACCAAAATGGCAAAAAGATCAGTCATTGTAGATGAAGTCTCTTGCCTTCCTCTGATAGGTTCCGGAAATCCATCAAGTGAGAATAGGATTCCTATGGGTCAAATGAGTTATTCAAATCCTGCAGAAGTACTTGGGTTCTCTCATGATGCCAAATCACATAATGAATCTATACCTGACTGTCAGTAGGCCTCAAATTGGAGAAGCAGAGCAGCATTAACAGCAGGCCTATTTGATCACTCCTGGTTCAAAGGAAGGGTGTCCAGGCCACACTGAATTTAGACACATGGGGGGCAAGGGTGCATATTTTGGACATTGTCTTTGGCAGCGCCCCTCATGGAAACCTCCAGCTAGAGTTTATGATGAGTGTCTATACGGCTGAAGATGAGGGCCATGTGGGAATGTTTTGGTTTTAATTGTGGTCATTTGTGTGGCGGTTGGAAGAGTTGACAGGTTCCACATTGTCTTGAACTCAGGTGTGATTCCTCTTAGAGACTGAGTTCTGGAACTGACCTCAGAGAAGTATTGCCATTAATTGTTTTGGCATTGTAGGAGGCCACACATGAGAGTTGCCTTTGAAACCTGAGATCTAGGCCCAGGATGGCTTTCCTCAGAGAACTGAAAATCTCAGCAAGGATATCGCATAATTTTATTCTGAAAAACTTGGCAGCCATAGTTAAGAGTCAAAAGACACATGGACCTCCCGTTGCAGACCTCCATAGGCCTTGCTTCATGTGACCTTTTGGCCAGTGTTTGGGAAGCCTTGCCTGTTAGAGTTCCTCAGAGCTTTCATTGAAATGAGCTTCCTCCCCATGTAATGGTTCCTTGAAGAATGGAAACCCCAAAGTGCCTCCAACTTCATTCTTGAAAAATGGATAGATAAATACCATGATATTTTTGAAATTCCCAATGACCAAGTGGCACTGGAGAACCATTGGATGTTCTGTTGCAGACAGTGGCTTGATTGTTGTGTTACAGACAGTGCCTTGATTGACTGGGTTTCATGAAAATGGTGCAGAACAGAGATGCCAGTAAGTTGGAGCCTGCTGAGTAGTGGGCCTAGAGCAGTGGTGGGCAGGTGTGTGATAATACAACTGTGGTGTCGCCATGTGGATCTGCCATTGGCTTCCAAATAGCTTGTGACTGACTTGGTACAGCCAGCAGACCATTATATGAAAAGGCATCTTGTTATATGGAGAGGTTTCAGGGCAATGTTCACAATCAAGTTGCTATGGTCAAGGGGGCAAGTTATGTGGGATAGAACCCTGGTTGGTGAATTCTCCTGCACACCCTGACCCAACACACGTGACAGAACTCCCTCCAGCCCTATATCCTAGTTGAACTCCTTGTATTTCATGAAGCAAATACCAACCTCCCATTGCAGCATCAAGAAACACCACAACCTCGCCAGCACTTGTTGTTGTTTGATTTCATAATGGCTGCCAATCTTACTGGAGTGAGAAAAGGGTTATCTTGTACATTGCTGGTGGGGCTGCAAATTGGTGCGGCCAATTTGGAAAGCAGTATGGAGATTCCTGGGAAAGCTGGGAATGGAACCACCATTTGACCCAGCTATTGCCCTTCTCGGACTATTCCCTGAAGACCTTAAAAGAGCGTATTACAGGGATACTGCCACATCGATGTTCATAGCAGCACAATTTACAATAGCTAGATTGTGGAACCAACCCAGATGCCCTTCAATGAATGAATGGATTAAAAAAATGTGGCATCTATACACCATGGAGTATTACGCAGCACTAAAAAATGACAAAATCTTGGAATTTGCAGGGAAATGGATGGCACTAGAGCAGATTATGCTTAGTGAAGCTAGCCAATCCCTAAAAAACAAATACCAAATGTCATCTTTGATATAATGAGAGCAACTAAGAATAAAGCAGGGAGGAAGAGCAGGAAGAAAAGATTAACATTAAACAGAGACATGAGGTGGGAGGGAAAGGGAGAGAAAAGGGGAATTGCATGGAAACGGAGGGAGACCCTCATTGTTATACTAAATTACATATAAGAGGTTGTAAGTGGAATGGGAAAATAAACAAGGTGAGAAATGAATTACAGTAGAAGGGGTAGAGAGAGAAGATGGGAGGGGAGGGGAGGGGGGATAGTAGAGGATAGGAAAGGTAGCAGAATACAACAGTTACTATTATGGTATTATGTAAAAATGTGGATGTGTAACCCATGTGATCCTGCAATCTGTACTTGGGGCAAAAAAGGGAGTTCATAACTCACTTGAAGCTAATGTATGCTAATGTATGAAATATGATATGTCAAGAGCTTTGTAGGGTTTTGAACAACCAATAAAAAAATAAAATTAAAAAAAAAGAAAGAAACACCACAAAAAGGGCAGGATGACCAAATGGCTTCACAGTCCACTCAGGGAGACAATAAGCTTCCAGTGGCCACAGTTTACCAACAAAGAGAGAAATCAACACTGGTACCACATGTTCAATGGAAAATAAGAAACGATGTCCTCCAGGTCACATAGATGCAGATCCAGGTTTGATGGTCTCACCAGAAATGAAGCTAAAGCTCCAGACAACAAGATATATTTCAAGTGCCCAAACTCAGAGGCAGTTTTACAAGAAGGCTATTGGCCAGCAGAGTTCCATGTTTGTGGAGTGTTTACACAGTCACTTACTTTTGGAAACTCCTCTACCACCTCCAAGGTTGTGAACTCCTGTGCATTTTCCATTCCCGATATGTATTCACAGATTTTCTAACTCTTCTCTTCGAATTGCATCTTACATGGGGTGAAGGTAATGTCAAAGGATTTATCTGGATGAGAGTGGGAAGACTTTTGTGTAGGACATATTTGCATACATATTGGATTCATTTTCCAATTTTCCATTTCAAATACTTTATCTCTGACACTAAACCACACCCTACTAGTCTCTGACTACTAATCCTAATATGAGGCAGAAAAATAACCCAAACATAATAGAAATACAAGCAGTTCAGAGGAGGCATGGTGTATAGTTGGACTTGCCTTTTGCATTTTAAAGGTTAGGGGTTATAAATCTAGACAATTTTTTGTTGCAATAGTTGTCCATGTGGTTTTAAAGATAACAAATATGTGAATTCTTGTCTCTCTTTCTCTGTAGCCTACTCAGCAAATATATTTTTATATACACATAGAGAATCTTACCTGGTACTACACGTACATTCTTGTGAGGAGGCTAACTTGGCAGATACAAATTGAGAGAAAAGATCACTCCTTCTAAATGTAGTTGGAACTGAAAATTCAACCTATGGGTGAGCTTCCTAGTTGAACAAAATTATACACAAATCCATGTTCAGTACAATGAATATTTTTGGATCTGTGGATGATATATATTTCATGGTGAATTTTGATTGGCATATATTGCTATTTTTAATGTCTCTGGGTGTGTATGTGTGTGTGTCTGTGTGTGTATATATATATATATATATATATATATATATATATATATATATATATATATACACTCTCTCCTTCTATTTTTCAAAATATGAAATATATGTGTCTTATATACACTCCCTAATTTTATTCATGTTCATGAATGTGGATTTATAATCAACTTTTCACAAGATTATTCTCAAAAAATTTCATCCACCTGAAATACATATTTGCTTCCTAGTACTGAAAACTAACTTCAGTGAATGGTGCATACAAATCCTAATATTTCTATAGTAACTGACACAGTTTATCATCAATGCAAATAGATGCCTATGGGACATGATGTGTTTATCGATGTTCATTTTTATTCAACACTGGGACATTAGAATTTCTTCAGTTTATGCACATCATAGGATATATATTTCCTCCACAGGTTAGCAAATTTATAGGCATTTGTTTCACTTTCAATCACTTCCTGCTTTAGAACACATGGATTCCTCCATGTTTCTTGACTGATCTTTTCATGAGATTTCTTTCCAAACACATTATTTTCGAATTCCTTTATCACTTTTGAAGCAAAACGGACACACACTGCATGATAAATCATAACTATAATATGACTATTAGATGTATAACTGGTTGGAATGAATGATTTTATATTAATATAAGATTTCTTATATATTTTCAGATATCAATTCAATACATTTTGTAAAGTGGAACCAGTTATATTATCTATTCACAGTATGGTCTATTCATGCATTATCTCTATATTCATAGACACAGGTTACACCTCTTTGTACCCCCAATACTAATTTATACATCTTCAAAATATTGCTCCCAGAAATGGTGGAAGAAATACTCATGTCACCTGATCTACATAGGCATGTTATCACAGTAGTATTCTGGACACAAAATGCAAAAGTCACACGAATGACTGTAACAAAGCCTAAACGGAAACTGAACATGGATTACTAAAAACATCCATGTCCAGGTTGCCTAATGCTCTCAAATGATCATCCTGTTGGTGACTACATATTTGTTTCTTCCTAAGATTATATATTCAACCTCAATACCATTGAAAATGTCTAATTTTTTCACTCACTTTGTACTTTGCCTGATTTCCTAATGTCTCTATTGATATCTACTTTCCTACATATTTTCTCCAGTTCAACATTGTGACTGACCCTTCACATGTGCTGACATTGACATTCACTCTCTAACCGAAACCCTATTGCTTATGAACTTTGGTCCAAATCCTATACTCACTCTTCTTCCGAAACATACTGATTATGTTCCTGATCCTATCGACTATCCCTTTTTGAGTAGATGTTCTCTACTACATTCAATCATCCAAGGTACAAGATCCTATGCCATTGTATAAAGATTTTTCTGAAACATGTATCTAGAACGTAATTCAAAGCTACGTATCGCAATCAGTTGCCCAATGCATTTCTGAGCTTCAAATCTTACCTAGATTTCTGTTTTCATACTTATATTTCATCTCTATATTCCTATAAATATTGCAGGTTCCCAATACCATTATTCATCCCGCATAATGATTCCTTGCCCAAATCGAACCTGTTATTAACCCTAACCATACACTGTTGCTTCAATCTAAAATTACAAAAGAGCAGGGACAGAGTTCGCCTTACAATACAGGAATGTAGGGTATCTTCCAACTGCTGAGAACCTCAAAGTTCGATGCAGAAATGATCCCTGGAGAAGATGTAGGCAGCTATGAAGGATCTGAGAGAGCAAAATCCATCTTCATGGAAAACAACCTGAACAGGACGAAGGGATGTGTATGCATCAGCCTTTCTCTTCTTAATGTAGAGAAGATGGACCTAAGCAGGCCTGCGTGGAGAGCTGTTCCCAGGTGCCTATTTTGATATACCATTGTAACAAGTCAAATTGTCACACAAAGTAGGAGCATCCTCCATCTCATGGAACCCTTGGAAGCAACGGTTAGGACAAAGTTGTTGCCAAGGCAGTGACCTCATTCAGTTCCTGAAGGAAGTGTCCTAGCTAACTTCCTTGGTGATGGAACTCTCTGAAATTGTGATGCAAGAAGCCAGGCACCAAGAGCCAGTCCCAGTCCCAGTCCCAGTGGGCTCACTTGTTTGTATTTACCAAGTACAGATTCAGACCTTCTTGGTACCTACTGATTTGAGGATGGCCAAATGCCAATTGAGCTCTGAAGAGAGGCCTTTCCTGAGATAGCAGGTAGTGGCTAACTGCAGGCTCCTCAAAGCATCACAGAGTTGGCCAAGGAGACAAAATCTGAGAGAGGAAAGGCCATTTCGAGAGGAACATAGTATGGCCCACCAGTCAGAGGACACTCCAGATAGTCACAGATCCACTTTTGGGAATGAGGTGACTTTATGTGTGTGGGTGTGAGTTTGTGGTTTTGTCTCATATTCTGCGAATAGGTAATAAAGGTGGTTCGTTTGCTTTGGAGTCTACTGTTGATAGTAACTCTTTTGACAAGGCGAGTGTTTCTATGTCTGTGTATCCACTGTGTCCGTGGTTTTAGACATTAGAAAAGAGAATGCATCAATGGAGGTGTCCTGTCTAGTAGAAAGCTTCCCAGCATTCATCGTTCATAAGTGATGAATAGACTGTGGCTTGTCTTATGGATAGGAAACAACTACTAACTTCCTAAGTTCCGGTTTTCTTCCTGAATTCTGGCCACTCTCCAGAATGAGCTCATGATTTATTGTCCAAGATATGTATAACCTCCATGCTCTGTGACATGGCCATGTTCTTGATAGCTGAAGGGAATGGGAACATCTCAGATATTAGTGTGACCAGTAAAGTCTCATTGGAGAAACCCTGCTTTGGGCCATTTGCTTACCTATGGTTCTGTTGCCTTGAATGTCAGGAAGGTCTTTGTTTCAGGCCACCCCTTTTTGAAGCCTGAAGAAACAGTTTTCAAATGGAAATGAATGGGCATCACCTGTGGCTCATTGCTTAATTTCTTTGGAAAGGGATGTGTCTTAATCAGACACTAGGCCTTGGTTGAGGCTGTGGCTAAGATTCTCAGCTCCTGATAAATCTAAAGAAGATCCCATGTGTGCGTCCAAAACCAAAATGGCAAAAGGATCAGTCATTGTGGATGAAGTCTCTTGCCTTTCTCTGTTAGGTTCCTGACGTCCATCAAGTGAGAATAGGATTCCTATAGGTCAAATGAGTTATTCAAAGTCCTGCATAAGTGCTTGGTTTCTCTCATGATGCCAAATCACATAAGCAATCTATACCTGACAGTCAGTAGGCCTCAAATTGGAGAAGCAGAGCAGTATTAACGGCACGCCTATTTGATCACTCTTGGTTCACAGAAAGGGTTTCCAGACCACCCTAAATTTAGACAAATGAGGGGCAATGGTGGATATTTTGGACACTGTCTTGGGCTGCATCCCTCATGGAAACCTCCAGCCAGAGTTTATGATGAGTGCCTATATGGATGAAGATGAGGGCCATGTGGGAATGTTTTGGTTTTAATTGTGGTCATTTGTGTGGCGTTTGGAAGAGATGACAGGGTCCACATGGGCTTGAACTCTGCTGTGATTCTCCTTGGAGACTGAGTTCTGGAACTGACCTCAGAGAAGTATTGCCATTAATTGTGTTGGCATTGTAGGAGGCCACACATGAGAGTTGCCCTTGAAACCTGAGATCTAGGCCCAGGATGGCTTTCCACAGAGAGCTGAAAATCTCAGCAAGGATATCACATGATTTTATTCTGAAAAACTTGGCAGCCATAGTTAGAGTCAAAAGACACATGGACCTCACGTTGTAGACCTCAATGGGCCTGGCTTCATGTGACCTTTTGGCCAGTGTTTGGGAAGCCTTGCCTGTTAGAGTTCCTCAGAGCTTTCATTGAAATGAGCTTCCTCCCCATGTAATGGTTCCTGGATGAATGGAAACCCCAAAGTGCCTCCAACTTCATTCTTGAAAAATGGAAAGAAAAACACCATGAAATTTTTGAAATTCCCAATGACCAGATGGCACTGGAGAACCATTGGATGTCCTGTTGCTGATCATGAGTGTAACAGACAGTGCCTTGATTGACTGGGTTTCATGAAAATGGTGTAGAACAGAGATGCCAGTAAGTTGGAGCCTGCTGAGTAGTGGGCCTAGAGCAGTGGTAGGCAGGTGTGTGATAATACATCTGTGATGTGGCCATGTGGATCTGCCATTGGCGTCCAAATGGCTTGTGACTGACTTGATGCAGCCAGGAGACCATTATATGAAAAGGCATCTTGTTATATGCAGAGTTTTCAGGGCAATGTTCAGAATTAGGTTGCTATGGTCAAGGCGGCAAGCAATGTGGAATAGAAGCCCAGTTGGTGCATTCTCCTGCAGAGCCTGACCCACCACACGTTACAAGACTCCCTCATGCACTGTGTCCCAGTTGAACTCCTTGTATGTCATGAATCAAATACCAAACTCCCAGTGCAGCAGCAAAAAAACACCACGAAAAGTGGAGGATGACCAAATGGCTTCAAAGTCCACACGGGGTGTCACTTTGCCCGAAGAGGCCACAGTTTACCTACAAAGAGACTTCAGCACTGCTGCCTCATGTTCATCGGAAAATAAGAAACCATGTCCTCCAGGTCACATAGATACTGACCCAGGTTTGATGGTCTCACTTCAAAGGAAGCTAAAGCTCCTGACAACAACATATATTTCAAATGCCCAAACTCAGAGGCAGTTTCTCAAGAAGTCTTTAGGCCAGCATAGCTCCATGATTGTGGAGTGTTTACACTGTCCCTTACTTTTGGAAACTCCTCTACCACCTCCAAGGTTGTGAACTCCTGAGCATTTTCCATTCCACATATGTATTCACAGATTTTCTAACTCTTCTTTTCTAATTGTGTTTTACCTGGGGCGAAGATAATTTCAAGGCATTTTTCTGGATGAGAGTGGGAATATTTTTTGTGGCACATATTTGCATACACATTGGATTTATTTTCCTATTTTCCATTTGAAATACTGAATCCGTGACACTAACCCATACCCTACTTGTCTCTGACTACTAATCCTAATAAGATGGAGAAAAATAACCCAAACAGAATATAAATACAAGCAGTTCAGAGGAGGCATGGTGTATAGTTGGACATGGCTTTTGCATGACAAAATGTAGGTGCTATAAATCTAGTCGATTTAAATTGAAATAGTTCTCCATGTATTTTTAAATTTAACAAATATGTGAATTCCTCTCTCCCATTTTATGTAACCTATTGAGCACATCTATTTTTATATGCACATATAGAATACTACCTGGTATCACACATACGTTCTTGTGAGGTGTCTGACTTGACAGATACAAATGATGAGAAGTGATCACTCCACCTAAACGCTATGGGATTTGAAAATTCATCCTATGTGTGAGCCTCCTAGTTGAACAATATTATACATAAATCCATGTTCAGTAAATTGAATATTTTTCTATCTGTGTAAGATATATATATCATGGTGAATTTCGATTGGCATATATATTGCTACTTTTTAATGTCTCTCTCTCTCTCTGTGTGTATATATACACACTCCAGATTTTTTTAAAATATAAAATATATATGCCTTATTATACACTCCCTAAATTTTTTCATATTCATGTATGTGGATTTATAGTCAACATTTCAAAAGGTTATTCTCTGAAATATTCATCCACCTGAAATACATATTTGCTTCCTAGTAATGAAAACTAACTTCAGTGAATGGTGCATACATATCCTAATATTTCTACAATAATTGACCCAGTTTCTCATTAATACAAGTAGATTCATATGGGACATGATGTGTATTTTCATGTTCATTCTTATTCGCCACTGGTACATTACTATTTCTTCAGGTAATGCACATAATAGAGTATATATTTCATCCACAAGTTAGCAAAATTATGGGTATGTGTTTCACTTTCAATAATTTTCTGTTTCAGAACACATGTATTCCTCCATGTTTCTTGACTGGTCTTTTCATGAGACTTCTTACCAAACCCATTATTTTCGATTTCCATAATCCCTTTTGAAGCAAAACTCACACACCGTTCATGATAAACCATAACCCTAATATTACCATTAGATGTATAACTGGATGGAATGAATGATTGTATATCAATATAAGATTTCTTATATATTTTCAGATATCAAATCAATCCATTATTTAAAGTGGAACCAGTTATATTATTTATTCACAGTATAGTCTATTCATGCATTGTCTCTATATTCATAGACACAGGGTACACCTCATTGTAAACTCAATACTAATTTATACGTATTCAAATTATGGCTCCCAGAAGTGGTGGAAGAAATATTCATGTCACCTGATCTACATATACAATTTAACCCAGTAATATTCTGGACACAAAAAGAAAAGGTCACACTTATGTTTCTACCAAAGCCTAAATGTAAAGTTAACATGGATTACTAAAAACATCCATGTCCAGGTTGCCTAATGCTCTCAAAAGTCAATCCTATTTGTGACAATATATTCGTTTCTTCCTAAGATAATATATGCAAAATCAACCCT
The DNA here is from genome assembly GCF_048772815.1 of Callospermophilus lateralis. Classification (NCBI taxonomy): domain Eukaryota; kingdom Metazoa; phylum Chordata; class Mammalia; order Rodentia; family Sciuridae; genus Callospermophilus; species Callospermophilus lateralis. The sequence continues at coordinate 719,799 of NW_027512925.1, forward strand.
GTTGAAAATGCCTAATTCTATCACACACTTTATACTTTGCCTGATTTCGTAATGTCTCTATTGATATCTTCTTTCCTACATATTTTCCCCAGTTCATCATTGTGATGGTTCATATGTGCTCACATTTACATTCACTCTCTAACCAAAACCCTATTGCTAAAAAACTTTTGTTCCAAATCCTATACTCACTCTCCTTCCTAAACATACCGACTATCTTCCTAATCCTACCGACTATCCCTTTTTGACTGGATGTTCTCTTCTACATTCAATCATCCAAGTAATGTTCAGGTGAGCGTCGGAGGAAGAGACCACCAAGAGACTGTCTCATGGAACAGCAAAGGGTTTATTGGGGGTCCAGCATGCTGGGGCTCAGAGCTCCCTTGAATCGAGCAGAGAGCCCTGAGGACATCTTAAGCAGAGCTTATGTGTTTTCCTTGTAGAGGGCAGGGAGGGAAGTTTATTGATGGGTCAGGGCGAGTGGGCAGTTTGCATGCAACCGGGAGAGGGAGTACATTATATATTTTGGAAGTTGGAGACAGCACATTCTGGGAACAAGATTAGCAAACAGTTCTCAAGATTTCAACAGTGTTTTGTTAAGCATACAGAAAAAGAGGAAGTGACAAGTTCCATTTTATTAACCTTTCATTCCCCACGTCTTCTTCTGGCTACTTTTAATCATAAAAGTGATCATTGGACTGGTGTCACATTCTATGTCTGCTAGTGGGGTATTACCATAAGTTTAACTTGTCTAATTTGAGGTTGGAGAAATGAAAATACATGGTTGAGCAAACAGGGTTTTATAGTTAGCAAGAATGTGAGTATTATTATTGGACTGGCCAAGGTTGATAAACGTATAGTTAACCAGGGGGACTGTGTGAACCAAGACTCAAACCACCCTTTTTGGGCCTCTCTCTTTCGTTGACACTCTTCAAGGCATCCTTTTATTTTACTCATAAATTTTTTACAACTCCAGTATTGTTGCCATAAAAATAACATTCTTCCCTCAATGCAGCACAAAGGCACCATTCTCTCATGAAGAGGAGGTCCAACCCTAGATTGTTGTATGAAACAACATCAGAGAGAGAGGTTAAAGATTCCCACAAAGCTGTGATGGAGGTTTCTAATATCTTTAAGTTTTGGTCTATTGCTGCTTCTAATTGGGTATTTTGCTTTGTACCATGGACCAAGGCAGTGGTTCCTGTGACCTCCCCTGCAGCAACTCGTATTCCTAATAGGATGGCTGAAGTGAGGGATATATGTTCCCTGTGGAACCGGGTTGTATGCCCCCCTGTTTGATCTTCAAATGAACCTGCATCATGATAGAGCACTCTGGGTAACCTCTGCTCCATTACACATTTAATCACCACTGTTGACCATTTAATGAAAACATAAAAATGTTTAAGTATATAGAATTATACTCTTGTAGGAACAGTCAAGACAAGGCACCTAAGATAGCACCAAAGCTAGGGAAACAGTCCTATTTGGTTGCAAACGGATTCAGAGGGCATTGCTTCTGTTGTAATCAATTAATCCCATGAACCCCAAGTTTAGGAAGTTTCAGAATTTTGTGCCCAACATGTAAGGGAATGTGCTCAGAAGTTCACAGTCAGCAGAAATTCACAAAAAGCAGTTTTTTTATGTTTTTTTCCTCTGTTCTGAGCAAATTAACTTTTCAAGGACACCTGGGAGGGGGAGAGATATTTCATCCCTTTCTTTTTTCCGCTTGCCAGCTGTTACCATGGAGCCAGTTGGTAACTTCTTTATCATAGAAATGTAGCCATCTCTTTGAAGCCCCAGCTCAAAGTCAGAGGCCTTGTTCACATATTTTGTGAAAAACTAGTAAGGGGGTGTCTAGCTTACAAGTACTGATTGTTTTAGCCAGTGGCCAAGTAGAACAGGGCCACATGAAAACAGGAAGTTTGTCTACACTGAACTCTTTTATAGGGACTCTTTTGCTGAACGTCCTAAAGTCAGCCATGGTGAAGACATCTGGAGAAGATCAGTTAAGACTTTTCTGTGGGTGTGGAACAGAGGGGAAAGAGAGGGAAGGCGGGACTTAGAGCAGTTCCTAGGATCTGAGAATGAGTACGGAGAGATGTAAAAGAATAATGGGAAAGGGGTTTGGGATTTTCTAGCAACAAAAACTTGAGCAGTAGAACATGTAGAAAAGAGGGGAAGATGGGAGTGTGTATCCAAAAAGCCTGTGAGGGACTTTAAATTCTTAGTAACCTGTTTTCAGTGATGACAAAGCAACTTTAAAGACCATTTTTATTACATCTTGGATAGGGGTCTTCTCAGCTATTTTGAGCTTTAGGTTAGCTGGTAAAAGGACCTGGTGAAACCCCGTATGGGTGCTGACAGGAGAAGAGAGGAGTGAGTGGGTAGAGTGGTAACTAAGTACCTGCTACCTCAGCAAGGGGGCAATGGTCTGAGAACCGGCGGATGTTTGGGTTGTTGATCTAGTAACGGGATGGGAGAAATCAGGTTGTTGAGGTGGGAGTGACAGCAGAGAGACTAGAGCAGAAGGCTGAGGGTGAGGATCTATTGGAGAAGCATAGTTCAGGATGTGAGCGAAGGACGGAAAAGGCCTCCACATAGGGGAATCTCTTTTCACGCCTTTGAGCCCTTCCCAAAGTTAAAAAGGTTCCACAGAATTTGAGGATCTAGAGACCCCTCTGGGTGCCATCGATTTAGGTTATCTTATTGGTAATATGGACAATGCTGTGTACTGAATTTGATTAGGAGTTTGGGTTCCATCGTGCAGCCCCTGTATGCTCACATCCCCTTGATTACAGAAGAAGTCGGCTTTTCCCACACACAGCCATGGCTGTTTGTGGCTTTGATAGTTCACCGGGCAAACATAGTAATCTAGGCTAGCCGACCTGCATCTGGCTCACGTGTCCCTACATCCATAATGTTTGTTTCCATTACATATGATACGGAAGGGATTTAATGGAATTTTAGTGGGATCCTCTTCTTCAGGGATATCTGAATAGGAAAGACATATAGCCAGCTGACAAATGTCTGGGTGGAGAGATGGCCACCAGGTCCCTAAGGGGGCTGTATGCAAGATTGATTAAACTTCTTGTCCAGTAGGATTTGTGATCAGCCATCGCTGCTGAAAGGGGTGATGAGGGTTAGAAATACTGGTGGTCAAGGGGAGAGTCTATAACCTTATCCACACGGCGAATGTGCAATTTGAAAGGGTTACCAGTCTTTTCCAGTTTCCAGCCAATTCCAGTTTCCAGTCAATGTCTGGACAGGGCGCAGGCTTGAGATGAGAGGCATGCATCCAGGAAGTGATTCCATCTACCTTTACCACTGTAGGTGTTATAAGTAGCACCTGGAATGGTCCTTTCCAGCGGGGTTCCAGCGATGTCACCTGATGTCGTCTTACGAAGACAAAGTCTCTTACTTGATATCGATGTGGAGTCCCCTCGTCCCCAGTTTGGTAGGCAGTGGCCAGCTGTTTACACAGGTGTCACTGAATTCTTTCAAGAGCTTTAAGTCTGTCAAGCAAGCTGGTGTGGAAGGGATTGTAAGGTCTTAGAGTTGGTGTTAGGTCCCTTACTGGAGGAGGGACACCATAGAGAATTTCATAGGGGGTGAGGTTACACTAAAATCAGAGTGAGTATTTTCTTCATTTAACAGTGCATAAGGCAGGAGCATAGTACAATCTTTTATTCCGGTCTCTAAGCTTAATTTTTTTAAGGTCTGTTTAATGGTTTGGTTCATTCTTTCTACCTGTCCTAAACTCTGGGGTCTATAAGCACAATGTAACTTCCAATTAATCCCCAGGGTCCTGACTAACCCCTGACTTACCTGGGCCATGAACGCCGGTCCATTATCAGACCCTATTAACTTAGGCAGGCTGTATCTTGGAAAAATATCTTCTAGGATATTCTTGACCAAAATTTGCGCTATTTCTTTTCTTTTTTTTTTCTTTTTTTTGTGGGGAAGGCTTAAATGCATCCTGAAAATGTATCTACAAAGAATAGGAGATATTTAAGTCCATACCTTGCTGGCTTTATTTCAGTAATGTCCACTTCCCAGTATTGTCCTGGTTTGGTTCCTCGTATGTGCTTTCATACAGGAAGCTTGGAAGGGTAAGCATTTACCAATTGATGAACCCAACAGGCTTTTGTTACCCATTCAGTTATTTTCTTCACTGTGAGTCTGTTAGTGGAAAACTCTGTTCTTGATCCTTCAGGAATGCCTGCAGTTTCTTTGAACCAAGGTGAGTGAGTTGATGTACATTTTCTACTGACATAGTTAGAGCCGTGGCTCTTGGAGTTTTTACTGAAAGATTTAGAAATTCCAATTAAGGGCCTTCAGGGTTAAAATTTATTTTGGCCCAGAGCTTGGTGAGCAGATCTCCGCCGATCAATGGGGCCAGGCATTCTGGGACTACTAGGAAGGAGTGATGGATTTTTCCTTTTCCCAGGTCCATGGTCCTCTTAGTTGTCCAAGCCCGATATTTACTGCCATTAGCCCCTTGAAATAGAGATTTTTTATTTGATAGAGGGCCCAATGTGGCCTTATGGGCTCAGTATATTGCCCCTGTATCCACTTCAAAGTTTACTGGGGTCCCCTCCACTTCAAAAGTTACTCTGAGCTCGGGGAGGGGATCTGAGCCCCGACTTTCTTAGTCATCCTCCAGAGTCAGAATGGCTGGCTGGCGTGGCTGTCGCTTTCTATGTCAATTTTGGCCCAGTGTCCTTTTTGTTTGAGTAGGCACATTGATCTGAGGCCAAGGGTGGCCTCTGTCGTGGGCCAATGTATACCTTCTTGTCTCCCTGTTTCTTAATTTTTGGCCTATTTGTTGTTGTGACCTGGACCTTAGTCAACGCCTTACTCTGCCTTTTGTTTCTTTTATCCTCCATTTGCTCCCTTCTCTTCCTCAGTTTCTCTCTTATAGTATACCTTCTCAGCTTCTCTGACTAAATCTCTCAAAGTCATATCTTGTAATCAATCTAAGCTTTGTAACTTTGTTTTAATATCCAGGGCAGTTTGCCCAATAAGGCCATCGTGACAGATGCCTTTTGAGTCTCTGCCTGACGATAAAAAGGATTATAGCTCCTATATGCCTCCATAATTCTCTCTAGAAACATAGAAGGAGATTCATCAGGCCCCTGATAATCTCTCTTACCTTGGCCAAATGAGTTGGTCACTAGCGGCTGCTCGGAGACCCACTATTAGAGCCCGGCGATAAGTGGACAGATGCTCCCTACCTTCAAAGGTGTTGGGGTCCCAGTTGGGTCGGTTCAAGGGAAAGCCGGCTTTGATTATGTTGGTAAGTTGTGTCGGATGCAAACCTGGTCCAAGGATTTTTTTTTAGCTTCCTGGAGAATTCCCTTTTTTTCCTCTGTCATGAAGAAAGTCCCTAGCAGTTGTTGGCTGTCATCCGAAGTAGGCTGGTGTGAAAACATCAATGACTCAACCACACCTGAGAGCCGGGTGGGGTCCTCGGTAAAATGGGGATTGCTATTTTTTAAGTTACATAGGTCTGAAGAGAAGAACGGCCAATACTGGTAGGCTTGAATTTTCCCCCAATGGCCATTGTCAATCATTGGTCTATAGGGTCGAAGGGGAGGCATCCCAAGAGTTCCAGGGTTTTCAATCATTCACCGCCAGCGAGTTCCTTTAGCAGGGCCAGCTTCCTCCATGGGAGGAGGTGCTGTGTGTGCTGCAGGGGAATTACCTGGAGGGCACTGGGCCGGCTTAGCTTCCTTCAATGGAGGAGAGGCTCAGTCAGCAGCAGGGGTATCACTTAGAGGGTGTTGGGGGTTAGAGGATGAGGGCAGGGGATAAGGAGGGGGAGGAGAGTCCAGTAGACTCAAATCTGGTGACACAGGGAAAACAGAGTGTGGAGGAGGAGGAGGAGCAGAGTGTTTGTGAGTTCCTGGGGGAAGGAGTCATTGCGGGGGCAGGGGCAAGGAAAGGCTTGACCCATTGAGGAGGAAATTTGCAGAGGTCCTGCTGAATTAAAATATATGGCTGTTGATCCAGATGACTATCTGGCCACGGCTGAAAGACAATATCTCTGAATTATAAATTAGTGGGAAGTAGAAAGATCCTTCTAGGGGCCATCCGACTCCAAAGGTGGGCCATTCTGAGGTACAGAGAGTCTACCACATCCGGGGCTTTACTGAAATAAAGAGATTCTGAGCCCTTAAACGGACTTTGGTATAGTGATCAAGGGTCAGGGACAGAGGCATTGAAGTGCTCTGTTCCATAATGAGAGATACACAAACAGTGAAAGCAAGACACATGACACAGGCAAGACAAGACAATAAAGACAGGCAATGGACGTTCAACACTGAGACCATGACTGAGTAGCCGGCAAAATCCGATGGACTGGCAATACTGAATCCGAAACAAAATATCACTGAGTCAAGGAGACTATTGTTCCTCAATTTCCCGAGTCCTCTCAGGCGTCCTCCAGGGACGTGGCCTGTGGTTCTGTAACACGACTGTCAGCCACCATCAGAGAGAGGTCACACTCTTCATTGACAGCCATTTTGCCAAACCCTAACATGAAACCTGAAACCAGAAAGAGGCGCCTTACTTATCTGAGGGGGGTCCATTGGGGTCTCTCGTCCACCGCTGCTTGATCTCTGTGGAACCTCCATATGTAAAGGTCGGGCTAGTGTCAGAGGAAGGGACAACCAAGAGACTTTAACATGCAACAGCAAAGGATTTACTGGGGGTCCAGCATGCTGGGGCTCAGAGTTCACTTGAATAGAGCAGAGAGTCCTGAGAACAGCTTCAGCAGAGCTTATATACTTTTCTTGGAGAGGGCAGGGAGGGAAGTTTATTGATGGGTAAGGGTCAGTGGGCAGTTAGCGCTTAACCGGGTGAGGGAGTACAATCTGCAGTTTGGCAGATGGGGACAGCACATTCTGGGAACAAGATTAGCAAACAATTCTCAAGATTTCAACAGTGTTTTATTAAGCATACAGAAACACAGGAAGTGACAAGTACCTATTTTATTAAACTTTCACTACCAACTATCCCTTTTTGACTGGATGTTCGCTTCTACATTCAATCATCCAAGGTACAAGGTCCTATGTCATTGTATATGGATTTATCTGAGACAACTTTGCAGAAAGTAATTCAAAGCTAAGTAGTCCCAATCAAGGGACCAATGCCCTTCTGGGCTTCAAATCTTACTTAGATTTCTGTTTTCATACATATATTTTACCTATGTATTCTACATATATTCAAATATATATATATATATATCATAGTATATATATTTCATCCAGAGTTTCACAAATTTATAAGAATTTTTTTTCATGTTTAATCAATTCCTTCTTCAGAACACATTTATTCCTCCAGGTCTCTTGACTGGTCTTTTCATGAGACTTCTTGCCAAACACATTATTTTTGACTTCCACAATCACTTTTGAAGCAAAACTCACACACTCTTCATGATAAACCATAACACTCATATTACCATTAGAATGTAACAGGATGGAATGAATGATTGTATAGCAATATAAGATTTTCTGTATATTTTCAGATATCAATTCAAAAAATTATTTAAAGTTGGAACCAGTTATATTATTTATTCTCAGGATAGTCTATTCATGCATTATCTCTATATCCAAAGACTCCAGGTACACCTAATTTTACACCCAACACTTATTTATACGTCTTCAAAATATTGCTCACAGAATTGGTGGAAGAAATACTCATGTCACCTGATGTCCATATACATTTTATCACAGTAATATTCTCGACAAAAAAGCAAAGGTCACACTTTGATTGTACGAAAGCCTAAATGGAAAGTGAGCATGGATTACTAAAAACATCTATGTGCAGGTTGCCTAATGCTCTCAAATGTCAATCCTGTTGTTGAGTACATATTTGTTTCTTCCTTAGATTATATATTCAACAACAACCCTGTTAAAAATGCCTAATCCTATCACTGACTTTATACTTTGCCTGATTTCATAATGTCTGTATTCATATCTGCTTTCCTATATATTTTCCCCAGTTCATCATTGTTACTGACTCTTCACATATACTAACTTTTACATTCACTCTCTATCTGAAACCCAATTGCTGAAGAACTTTTGCTGCCAATCCTATACTCACCCTTCTTCCTAAACCTACCAACTATCTTTCTAATAATACCGACTATCCCTGTTTGACTGGATGTTCTCTTCAACATTCAATCATCCAAGGTACAAGGTCCTATGCCATGGTATATCGATTTATCTGACACATCTGTGCAGAACAAAATTCAAAGCTAAGTATCCCAATCAAGAGCCTAATGCTCTTCTGGGCTTCATATCTTACCTAGATTTCTGTTTTCATACTTATATTTCACTTGTATATTCTTGTAAATATCACAGGTACCCAATACCATTATTCATCAATCAGAATGATTCCTAAGCCAAATCGAACCTGTTATTAAGCCTTACCATACACTTTTCCCTCAATCTAACTATACAGAAGAGCAGGGACAGAGTTTGTCTTACAATACAGAAATAGAGGGGATCTTCCACCGGCAGAGAACCTCAAGGTCCATGCAGAAATGATCCCTGGAGAAGATGTATGCAGCTATTTAGGACCTGAGAGAGCAAAAGTCATCTTCCATGGCAAACAACCTGCTCAGAATGAAGGGATTTGTCTGAATCAGCCACTTTCTTCTTTATGTAGAGAAGACGGACCAAACGAGGCTTGTATGGTGAGCTGTTCCCAGGTGCCTATGGTTGATATACCATTTTAACTTGTGAAACTGTCACAGGAAGTAGAGGCAGCCTCCATCACATGAGACCCTTCGAAGCTACTGTTAAAACAAAGTGGTTGCCAAGGTAGTGTCATAATTCAGTTCCTGAAGGAAGTGAACTAACTAATTTATTGGTGATGGAGCTCTCTGAACTTGGGATCCAAGAAGCCTGGCATCCAGAGACAGTCCCAGTCACAGTCCCAGTGGGCTAACTTATTTGGATTTACCAAGAACAGAGTAAGTCTTTTTTGGTACCTACTGATATGATGATGGCCAAATGCCAGGAAAGCTCTGAAGAGGGGTCTTTCATGAAAAAGCAGGTAGTGGCTCACCCCTGGCTCCTGACAACTTCACAGTGTTGGCCAAGGAGACCAGATCTGAGACAGGACAGGCCATTTTGGGGGAACAAATAATGGCAAACCAGTCAGAGGACACTCCGGATATTCACAGACCTTCTTGGGTAAAGAAGTTGCCTTTGTGGGTGTGGGTGTGTGTTTGTGGCTTTGTCACATGTTCTGAGAATTGATAGGAAAAGCAGTTTGTTTGGTTTGAAGTGGACTATTTCTAGTAAGTCATTTGACAAGGCGAGTGTTTCTAGGTCTGTGTATCCCACTGTGTCCGTGGTTGTCGACATTAGAAAAGAGAATGTATCAATGGATGTGTCCTGTCGAGTAGAAAGCTTCCCAGCATTCATTCTGCCCAATTTGTGAATGGACTGCGGTTTGACTTTTCGATTGGCAACACCTCCTATCTCCTTAAGTTTCTGTTTTCTTCCTGAATTGTGGGCACTGTCCAGAATGGGCAAATGGTTTTGTGTTCAAGATATGTACCACCACCAAACTCTGTGACATGGCCATGTACTGGATAGCTGAAGGAAATGGCGAGCATCTCAGAAAACTCAGATACCAGCGTGACCAGAAGAGTCTCAGTGGGAAACCCTGCTTTGGGCCTTTTGCTTACCTATTGTTCTGTTGCCCTGAATGTCAGGAAGGTCTTTGCCTCAGGCCACCCCTTGGTGAAGGCTGAAGCAAACAGTTTTCAAATTGTAATGAATGGGCATCACCTGTGGCTCTTTGCTTAATTGCTTTGAAATGGGATGGGTCTGAATAAGCCTCTTTGCCCTCTGTGATGCTGTGGTTAGATTTTCAGCACCTGAGGGATCTAAAGAAAAATCTCTTCTGTATCCAAAACCAAAATAGCCAAAAGAACAGTCATTGTGGATGAAGTCTCTCGCCTTCCTCTAAGGATCCTGACCTTTATCAATTGTGAATCGGGATCTTTCGGTCAAATGAGTTCTTCAAAGCCCTGCAGAGGCTAGCCCAGAGATGCGTGGGTTTTCTCATAACTCCAATTCACATAAAGAATCTAAACCCCAGAGCCAGTAGGCCTCAAATTGGGGAATTGGAACAGTATTAACAGCAGTCCTATTTGATCACTCATGGTTAACAGGAAGGGTGTCCAGGACACCCTGACTTTAGGCAAATGAGGGGCAAGGAAGTTTATTTTGGACACTGTCTTGCACAGCGCCCCTCATGAAAACCCCCAGCCAATGGATATTATGTGTGTCTATTGGAAGAAGATAAGGGCCATGTGGGAGTGTTTTGGTTTTAATTGTGGTCATTTGTTTGGCGTTTGGAAGAGATGACTGGGTCCACCTAGGATTGAACTCAGGTGTGATTCCCCTTAGAGACTGTGTTCTGTAACTGACCTCAGAGAAGTATTGCCATGTATTGTGTTTGGATTTTAGGAGTCCACCCATGAGAGTCGTCCTTGGAAACTGAGATCTACGCCCAGGGGGGCTTTCCACAGAGCACTGGGAATCTCATCCAAGATATGCCATGATTTTATTCTGAAAGATTGGCAGCCGTAGTTGAGAGTAAAAACACACATGGACCTCACATTGTAGACCACAATGTGACCTTTTGCCTACTCTTTGGGAAGCCTTGTCTCTGAGAGTTCTCCAGAGCTTTCATTGAAATGAGCTTCCTCATCATTTAATGGTTCCTGAATGAATTGAAACCCACAGTGCCTTCAACTTCATTTATGAAATTTCAAAAACTTCATTTTTGAAATTTCCATGACCAGGTGGCACTGGAGAACCTTAGGATGTCCTGTTGCTGATCATGAGGGTACCAGACAGTGCCTTGATTGACTGTGTTTCATGAAAATGGTGTAGAACTGAGATGTCAGTAAGTTGGAGCTTTCTGAGTAGTAGGCCTAGAGCAGTGGTGTGCAGGTGTGTGATAAAACATCTGTGGTGGGGTCATGTGGATCTTACACTGGCTCCAAATGGCTTGTGAATGACATGGTGCAGCCAGCACACCCTTGTATATAAAGGCATATTGTTACATAGAGAGTTTTCAGGGCAATGTTCACAATCTGGTTGCTATGATCAAGGGGGCAAGCAATGTTGGATAGAAGCCTGGTTGTTGCATTCTCCTGCAGACCCTGACCCCCCACATATTACAGGACACCCTCCAGGACTGTGTCTCAGTTGAACTCCTTATATGCCTTGAAGCAAATACAAAACACCCAGTGCAGGAGCAAGAAATAACACGAACACTGGAGGATGACCAAATGGCTTTCAAGTCCACATGGGGAGACACTTAGCCCTAAGTGGTCACAGTTTAGCTACAAAGAGAAAATTCAACACTGCTGCCTCATGTTCATTGAAAAATAGGAAACCATGTCCTCCAGGTCACATAGATGCAGACTCAGCTTTGATGTTCTCACTAAAAAGAAGCTAAAGCTCCTGACAACAATGTATATTTCAAGTGCCCAACCTCATTGTCAGTATCTCCAGAAGTCTTTAGGCCAGTAGAGTTCCATGTTTGTGGAGTTTTACCCTGTCCCTAAGTTTTGGAAGCTCCTCTAAAGCCTCAAAAGTTTTAAACTTCTGAGAATTTTCCATTCCATATATGTATTTACAGATTTTCTGACTCTTCTCCTCTAATTTTGTCTTTCTTTGGGCGAAGGTTATGTCAAGCCATTTTCTGAATTAGAGTGGGAAGTTATTTGTGTAACACATATTGCATACACATTGGATTCATTTTCCAATTTTCCATTTGAAATACTGAATCCCTGACACTAACTTATACCCTACTACACTCTGACTACTAATTCTAATATGATGCAGAAAAGTAACCAAATCAGAATTGAAATACAAGCAGTTCAGAAGAGGCATGGTGTATTCTTGAACTTGCCTTTTGCATGATAAAGGTTAGGTGTTATAAATCCAGTCTATTTTTAATTGAATTAGATATCCATGTGTTTTTAAAGTTAACAAATATGTGAATTCCTGTCTCCCTTTGTGTGTAGCCTATTCAGCACATGTATTTTTATATGCACATATCGAATCCCAGCTGGTATCACACCTACATTCTTGTGAGGTGGCTGACTTCGCAGATACAAATTTTGAGAAGGGATCACTCCTCGTAAACGCTGTTGGAACTGAAATTCAAACTATGGGAGAGCCTCCTAGTAGAACAACATTATACATAAATCCCTGTAAAGTAAATTGAATATGTTTGGATCAGTGAATGATGTGTATTTCATGGTGAATTTCGATTGGCATATATGTTGCTACATTTTAATATCTGTGTGTGTGTGTGTGTGTGTGTGTATACACACACACTCTACAGATTTTTCAAAATATGAAATATATATGTCTTATTTGCACTCCCTAAATTCATTCATGTTCAAGTATGTGGATTTATAATCAACTTTTCACCAGATTATTGTCAGAAATATTCATCCACCTGAAATACATATTTGTTTCCTAGTACTGAAAACTACCTTCAGTGAATGGTGCATACAACTCCTGTTCATAGCTGCAGCCTAAGGGGCCCAGCAAACTTCCAGCTGCCTGCAAACTTTCAGCTGCCGGCTGATGATTGGCTCACAGTGGCCCCAGCAACATCTAGCTGATTGGCTCCTCTGCGGTGATGCTCATTGGAGATGCTCATTGAGCTGTTTCCCCACCCTTTCAGACTGCCAGCTGATATTTGGCTCACAGCGGCCCCAGCAACATCTAGCTGATTGGCTCCTCTGCGGTGATGCTCATTGGGCTGCTTCCCTGCCTTTTCAGATCACAGAGCTGCTCATTGGGGGACTTTTTTGACTCCACACGTGACCCAGCCAATCGGTCTCAAGAGCAGGAGGATTGTGGGAAGAGGAGAGAGGCTTGTGTGGGAGGGAAAGGCTTGTGGGAAGCCGGTGGTGACAGTTGGGGCTCTGAGGGTTTTTCCTGAGAGGCTCTTTTGCTTGGCGTGTGTGGTTCTAAAAATAAAGTTGCTTTCTTTTGAAAAGTGGCTCCTGATTGTGCCCAGCCAGACTGCAGCATTTGGTGGCTCGCATGGGGAGCGACTGAGGGTAACTGATAAGGTAAACTGCTTGCCCCTGAGGGCAGGACAAGAGGATGGGTAGCCATTTTAAGATTCCTCTTTTGTTTTGCTTCACATTTGCTTTAAATTGCCTGTCCCTGGAGACGAGTGAGATGGAAGAAAAACCGCTCACATCTGAGGAAAAACTATTTGTGTCTGAGGAACAGATAGAGAGAAAGGCTATAATGATATTTTGTTTTTCCATTTTTATTTCATTCTATCTCTGTTTTGTTTGGTGTTATCTTGTTGGGTTGTATTGTAGTAGAAATATGGCATCAGAAATTAGAAAAAAAAAACAAACTGAAAAAGTGTTAAGTAAATTGTTAGAGGAAGGAGGCATCCCAGTAAAATTAAGAGCAGTCAGGGCATACGTTGATACAATACAAAAATGTAGCCCATGGCTTTTTAAGGAGGAGTTCTTAAATATATCACAATGGAACCATCATGGTGAAGATTTAAAAAGAATAGAAAAGAAAAGCCCAGGGACTCTGCCAGTTGGCACATTGCCATTGTGGACTTTCGTATCTTGTTTGTTTAGTCAAAAGCCTTCAGTTCAGACAATGGTAGAGGAAGGAGAAGACATATTGATTCAAGTAAAAGAGAAGGTCTCTCAAGTTAGTCAGACAGAGGAAAAAATTCAAGTAAAAGAGAAGGTCTCTCGAACCAGTCAGACAGAGGAAAAAAATCATGTAAAAGAGAAGGCCTCTCAAGCTAGTCAGACAGAGAAAGAAAGTGTAAAACAGTAAAAGCCATCAGGGGGAAATTTACAACAGGAGACTACTACTAACACCTTTCTATCACCAGAGGGTGTAAGTGTCCAACCAACAGAACCACCTCTACAGGAGACTGCTACTAATACTTTTCTATCACCAGAGGACGTAAGTGTCCAACTAACAAGGCCACCTCCATATGCTGGGAAGCCCCCAACCCCCACAGTTGATAGTTGGGATCCTGAGACAAGATCTCAAATATTAACATGCTCTATATTTGAGGTAGGAGGGCAGCGAGTTTACCATGCTTTAAATTTCAAAACAGTGAAGCAGATAAAAGAGGCTGTAACAACCTATGGTCCTCAAGCACCCTTCACTGTAAGCATGGTCGAAACCATTAACAACTTGAACATGAAGCCAGCGGATTGCGCTAATATGTGTAAAGTTGTGCTAAATGGAGGACAATACCTGTTATGGAAGGTTGACAATGAGGAATTTTGCAAGGAGACGGCTATGCGAAATGCAGCAGCTGGTTATCCTCAGAGAAATCTAGATATGTTGTTAGGAAAGGGACCTTATGAGGATCAGCAGCAACAAATTGCATATGATTCTGGTGTATGTGCATAAATTGCTGTAGATGCAATTAAGTCATGGAAGACTTTACAAGGACTTGGAGGTTTACAAGGTCAATTATCTAAAGTAATACAAGGAACTAATTAACTTTATGCTGAATTTGTCGATAGGCTTATTCAAACAGGTACCAGAGGTTCTGGGAAAACAGAACAAGCAAAGCTATTACTAAAAAAACTGGCTTATGAGCAAGCGAATAGTTGGTGCAGAGATATAATTAGACCATGGAAACATGAAGATTTAAACACATATATTAAATTATGTAGAGACATTAATGAACAAGAGCAAGTCGTGGCAACTGCAGTAAAACAGGCTTTAGATGCCAGAGACATTAATGAAGAAGGGCAAATTGTGGCAGCTGCACTAAAACAGGCATTAGATGCCAGGCCAAGAACATGCTACAATTGTGAACAAACAGGACATTTTAAAAGGAATTGCCCATAGGAGGAGGGTTTAACAAAATTACTTATAGATATTAAAGGTTTTCTTTTTCAATTCCAATTCATCCTGAGGATATTCCACGTTTTGCATTTACTATCCCTGCACTGAATCATGAAGGTTCTGATCAGAGATATGAATGGAAAGTACTGCCTCAAGGGATGGCTAAAAGCCCAACAATGTGTCAAATTTATTTTAACAAAGTAATCAAGCCACTTAGAAATCAAAATCCTGAACTACAAATATTTCACTATATGGATGATGTATTATTAGCACACAAAGCTAAAAACACATTGCTAGAATGTTATGCCACACTTACAAACTTATTAAAAAATAATCTAGATATAGCAATAGATAAAGTACAATTAAATTTTCCAATTAATTATTTAGGTGTTCTATTATCCTCAACCATGTACCGCCACCAAAAATTCAAATACAAGTAGATCAACTCAAATCACATAACGACTTTCAAAAGTTATTAGGAGACATAAATTGGATAAGGCCTTATCTAGGTATACCAACAGGAGAGTTGGGATATTTATTTGATATCCTAAAAGGTTCATCATATCCCAATTCACGGTACATGTTAACGCCTGAAGCAAGAAAGGCATTAAAAATCATTGAAACATATATGGAAAATATGCAATTGGATAGAACACAGTGAGCACGTGAATCTCTCTGGAGGGGGGGGGGGGGGGGGGGGGGGGGGGGGGGGGGGGGGGGGGGGGGGGGGGGGGGGGGGGGGGGGATTTATCTTATTCTCCTAACACTATTCTTACTAGGTACCCTGAGGCTATAGGACAATTAATACCCAAAGGAATAAAAGCCGCAAAGTGAGTGCTTGGGATTGCTCCCAATAAAATTATTACTCCACATACTCTGAATCAAATTGATGAGTTAGTTAATGAGTTAAATACTTGGGCAATAATCATGTGCAAATCTAATGTTTCATTTCATAATCACTTACCATCTAATCCTTTATTGTCTTTTTGGTCATCGCATCCTGTAATTTTTCCAAAATTGACAAGAAAAACACCTATCATGAATGCTCCAAATATATTTACTGATGGATTAAATAATGGTACAGCAGCAATAGTTACACCTGATCAAACTTTTACATTTCTAGTACCCAAACAATCAGCTCAAAATGTAGAGCTTAATGCAGTATTACAAGCTTTTGTGATGTTTAAAGATTCTGTATTTAATTTATTTTTGATAGTCAGCATATAGTTAATGCTATAGTATGCCTTGAAGATGCTGGTAGGATTTCCCATTCCTCTACTGTTTTCTCCTTGCTTTCCACTATACAAAGTATAATCTGGGACAGAAAAGATCAATTCTTTATAGGACATATCAGGGCACATACAGGATTGCCTGGAGCCATCAGTTTGGGCAATGATTTAGCAAATAAAAGTACACATGACATACATATTTTCTCTACACTAGAAGAAGCTATAAATTTTCGTAAAAAGTTCCATGTCAAAGCTAATACCTTACAAAAGCCTTCTAAAATAACTAAGGAAAAAGCTAGACAAATAATAAAACAATGTCAAAATTGTGTGACCTTTTTACCACAAGTTAATCTTGGAGTCAATCCTAGAGGATTGATACCTAATCATATTTGGCCGATGGACATCACACACTTGCCAGGATTTGGAAAATTAAAATATTTGTATGTTACAGTTGATACTTCTTCTGGATTTTTGATGGGCACCCTTCATGCCAGAGAAAAAACTAAAGATATTATCACTCATTGCTTACAAAATTTTGCCACTGTGGGCGTTCCCAAACAGTTAAAAACAGATAATGCCCCTGGTTATACTTCTACCTCTTTTAAACAATTTTGGTCATCATTTGGCATTACTCATATAACATTAATCCCATACAATCCACAGGGACAAGGCATAGTTGAAAAAGCTCATCAAACTATTAAAAAGTACTTATTAAAGCAAAAAAGACACAATTGGGAAAGGGTATATATTCCCCAAAGACAAACTTAAAATAACCCTTTTTATTCTAAACTTTTAAAATTTGGATTCATCAGGACTTAGTGCTGGGGAAAGGCATATGTGTCCAAAAAATGTGCATAAGCCCAAGGTTCTTTGGAAAGATATTCTAACAGGACAATGGAAAGGTCCTGACCCAGTAATTGTCTGGAGTCGGGGGTCTGTTTGTCTGTTTCCACAGGAAAAACAGTAGCCGATTTGGATTCCAGAGAGATTAACCAAGGTCCTGACCCAATGATTGTCTGGAGCCAGGGGCCTGTTTGTGTGTTTCCACAGAGAGAACAACAGCCGATTTGGATTCCAGAGAGATTAACTGAAGCGATTTCTACAGAACAAAAAGAAGATGATTTGACTCAAGTCCATATCAGCTGATATCCAAAATTCCAGTTTGGCTACCCTTACATCTAAGATAGAACCAGGATGCTTTTTTCAATATCTATTTTATTATTGCCTTTTCCCACATTTTATTTTGTTTTTTGAGCTCATACATACCTAGTTTAATGTTTTGGTGATCAGTTCTATTTTTTGACAATAGAGTTTTTAAACATTGCAATGGAGATTTCACATGTAAAAAGTTATAAGGCCTTTACTATTAGGTTATGTGTTGTATGTATTATATTATGTGTGCACACTTGTGTTTTGTGTTATATGTTTGAATGTTCATATGTCCATATATCATATATGATGAGGGCTCATGAAAAAATTGATCCAAATATTTTTTTATTCACATTATTTAAATGGTTTAATTTAAATTGGGTAAACAGCTGTTGAGGATTGTTTTAAAATGTGAACAAAA